>NC_064812.1:32072227-32372227 GCF_023721935.1 Panthera uncia
AAAGACTAAGGAAAACGAATTGACCCGAATCTGTGGTGACCTCATCTCCAAGATGGACACCATCTGATGCGGAGGCCCCTTCCCAACACCCCCTCTCCCTGTCTGTCTGACTGTGTGTCTGTGGAAGGTTTCACATTCTTTCTTTTCTCTTAACCTCAGCTCGTTTTTAAACTAGATTCCTTTAGGGGTGCCTGGGTGGCTCACTCAGTTGAGCGTCCAACTTCGGCTCAGGTCATGATCTCACTGTCCGTGGGCTCAAGCCCCGCATAGGGCTCTGTGCTGACAGCTCAGAGCCTGGAGACTGCTTTAGATTCTGTGTCCCCTTCTCTCTATGGCCCTCCCCCACTCACGCTCTCACTCTCTCAAATATAAATAAATGTAAAAAAAATTTTTAACTAGATTGCTTTAACAAGAAGACTAAAGTTTCCCTTTCATTAAAAAATTATTATTTTTATTAGTCTTCATGGGGTATTTTGAATAGATCAGTGTGGCA
The DNA here is from genome assembly GCF_023721935.1 of Panthera uncia. Taxonomy (NCBI): domain Eukaryota; kingdom Metazoa; phylum Chordata; class Mammalia; order Carnivora; family Felidae; genus Panthera; species Panthera uncia. The sequence continues at coordinate 32,072,721 of NC_064812.1, forward strand.
AAGTAGTGGCCTATTAAATGTAACCAATGTACATTTATAATTATGGCTCTAATACATGGGAAACAAGGAGAAGGACATATAGGAATGGAGGGTCTACTAAAATTTCTATACGTTGTATTATTTATGTGGAAAGAAATGAAGCATTAGAGGGATGGCTGAAAGAAAATCATAAACCATTAAATTCTACTTGTTAAACTGCATCCCTATTTTTACATGCTTCTCAGTCATGAAATAGACCTTAATGAACTTAACCTTTAGAGATCTACAGTAATTATATAGAAACAAAACCGATTTTCAATAAATAATTCCGTAAAACATTCACTTGCAAAGATGACACTTTCAAATACCTTTAAAAATTCCTTAAGAACATCAAATATATGGTACTGTAGGTCCCTTAAAAATAATCCTACTACTTTTCCTATCTCAGAGAGGCACCTAAGCTCTCAGGGCCTTTTTATCGTACATATAAACACATACTGCACAGCTCTGCAAATTAAATGGGATAATATATTTGAAAGTATCTAGCACAGAACCCTGGCACACAGCTGTTTTATGAACACTGGCAAAGGGTGGGAGAAAAGAAGTTGGTTTTAAAATTAAATTTTTTTTTATGTTTACTTATTTTTGAGAGAGAGAAAGAGACAGAGTGCAAGTGGGGGGAAGGGCAGAGAGAGAGGGAGACACAGAATCTGAAACAGGCTCCAGGCTCTGAGCTGTCAGCACAGAGCCCGACGCGGGGCTCGAACTCACGGACCGTGAGATCGTGACCTGAGCTGAAGTCGGACGCTTAACCGACCAAGCCACCCAGGCGCCCCTGATTTCTTTTTTAAAACATCCCACGCTGGTTCTGGATTCCTTGCTTTTCATCTTGATATCTCTTCTGTCTAGCTTCCTTCCTTTGCCTGCTGTTGAGTTTCTATTCAACCTTCATGAGCTAGCAATGGTAATTGTCCCATGATACTTTCTTACAAACCTTTAGACAACTTTCATCATGCCCTTTGTGTTTCCACAGCACGTGGCAGGTTCATGTGTTAAAGCACTGACTTACTGAGTAGTGATTATTTCTGGCTCAGTATCCTCTTTTCAACTAAAAGCCACAGTGCAATGAGTTAAGTGCTACAATTAGTTTGTAACCTGAGCAAAGTAATCGTGAATGCTGTTTATCCATTTATTCATTCATTAAATAGTTGGTGTTGATTTATTGATAGTTGACAAAAATTTCAAAACCTTCATATAAGAGAGCAGGTCAAAACTATTTGACTCCTTAAATAGAAATTAAACAAGTATTTGTGACTAAAAAAGAAGGTTTAGCTTCATGAATATCATAAATCAATATTAAACCATATCCTAGGAGACCCTATCATACATTGCTCTGCTCTATGTATGTTTGTTTTAGAAAAAGGAAAGGGTCAACTAGAATGTCACACAACAAAGAGACCTTCACAATAAAAATTTTAAAGCCTAAATGCTATAATTAGGGATCATGTTAAGAATGATTCAACACTTCTGGAGATTTATGGTCTTTACATTAGCCTGGCATTTACAGACCCTACAATCTGACTGAACTTATTGCCGCTCACTTATGTGACCAAATGTGTCTATCGCCGTTCCTTTATATAACTCCTGCCGACTTTCCAAACTATTGTGCATACTGTCTTCTGAATGTCCTATGCACTTTCCCGACCTAGTGTTTGCTCATAGTCCCTCTCTAATGTCCTTCCTTAACTTAACTGAGGATTCTGGTCCTGCCAGGACTTAACTCACTTATTCTTTCCATTATGATGTTTGTCCAACGGCCCACAGCGAGCAGCCTTCCCTTTACGTGCTGCTGTACTTATCACTGAAACCATTTATTGGACACTTAAGATGTGATATTACTGTTAATCTTAAGTACATCCTTTCTCTCCAGGGAGACTGACTATAAACTCATTTATGACTAGGGATCACATCTTCATGTTTCTCAGCCTCATCACGTTGGCCAATACCTGCACAAGACAGACCCTCAAACAAACAAACAAAGCATCCGCCGACTATATATTTGCAGGTCCTACCTGTGAAGGTATTAGGGAGTGCTCTTTTACAGGACTGAGTAGCCCAGAAGACTCTTGGGGTTAGCCATTCTTGGCTGAATTACTTATTTCCACAATAAAAACATAAGTTTCCCTTTTTATCACTACAAATCTGGATTGTTAACATCAGGGTCCTTACAGCCTCTCCTCTTCAGATAGGGAAAAGCAAGTGAATGCTTGCTTCAATTTTTAGAGGATGCTAAGTACTACACAGAAGTCAACAATAAAAAAATTAAAATAACATTTGGCTGGTAATCATAATGTGTCTTTCCAATTTTTATTAAAATACCCAAGCAAGAACAGAAAGATAAAAAAAAAAAAATCACAACATCCTTGAATCATTCTAAAGCCAGAACCAGCCGATTGCCAGAAATTGATGGAATTTCCCCAGCTGAAAGGCCACTGAAATCATACCGAATAAAGCAACTGATGGCCAGACAAGCAGAAAATTGAGGAAATTTATATACTTAAAACTCAGTAACTCTTGATCCTGTAAACTGCTCCCACAAAGTCTGTATCTTGGGATACTATGTATCTACTGTTTGAAATGACCAGAATACTGTTTCCCACCTCTATTCATAAGAACCTATGTTTATACATCTATTCATAAACACCTTTCCAAAAACAAACAAAAAAAAGTAATTAAAACTGGGAAGAAAGTTAGCTGGATAGAGGCCATGTGGAGGGAATAAACAGAGGAAACTTGTTTGGGCACTGCATTCTTGGAGGTGATAGCTCAGCAAGGGACATCTCATCTAAGGAATAAGGAGGAGACCTCATAGTGCAGCATATACAATACACAGAGCCCTAGTCAAGCATAGGCATTGGGTTCTGAGCTGGGTCTTACCTCCTGCTATAGATCTGGAAAGGAAACTAGACCACTGCTCAAGTGACAGAGCATGAGGATAAGGTAAGGTTACCATACATCCCAACTTACAGCTGCTGCACCAGTACAACTGTGAATATTACCCCTTTCACTAAAAAAGTGTTCCATCGGATGGAAAGCAATCGTCTTGGGCTCCTGGGAAATACCAGTTTCAGTATTTCCAGTTCGGTCTTCTCATTTAAGAATGAGTAAATTTAAATAACCCGGGAAAATTTATTAAAAAAACAGAAAAAGGGTACATCATTCTGACTTGAAGGAAGAGCTCACTTCTGCAAATGATTTGCAATACGCATCAGATAATTGTCTTCAGAAAATAAATCAACATCAGTAAAAGACAGGAAGGCATAGAAGTATGGGACAGAGGAAAAAAGCCATAAGGAAAACCAGTTGATGTGCAAAGGTGACTGGATTACTTTGAAAGAAATAATTATAAGAAAACTAACTGTAAAAGCAAGATGAGATTCCTTTGGGGTCAGACAATGGATTCGACACTGCAAGCAATCAGATCAGTTTCGCAGATGCAAACTCGAACTTCTCTCTGAGGAAAAGCAGGGCAAAGAGATTTTTAGATGATGCACTGCAAAGGCAGAGAAAGGTGTTTGATCTAAGAATATAGTTCTAGCCAAGGAAGAAACAAGAACAATTGAAAAATAAGTTAATAATAAAAATAAAAATCTAAATAATTTACCATGTGTCAACAAAATAGGGACCTAGACCTAGTCTAGAAAGTATTTTGATAGACAAGAATTAAAAACTTTTTTACACGCATCAAGCAGCAGAAAAGAAAAAGAGAGAAACTTCAAAAGGTACAGGGGTAAGTAAACATTTGGCCTTTGTTTTGCAATTCTGGTAATATCGACAGAAATACAGTGCTAGCCTCACATGTAATTTGAAATTTTGTTGTAGCCACATTAAAATAATAAACAGGTAAAATTATTTTTAACAATATATTTTATTTAACCTAATATATCGAGAACATTGTCATATCAACTTATAATTTATAGGTAAAATTTAACGAGATAACATATACAATATCTCATTAAATTTTTTTAAAGTAATCTCTGCACTCAGCGTGGGGCCTGAACTCATAACCCCGAGATCAAGAGTCACCTGCTCTACCGACTGAGCCAGTCAGGTGCCCCTCATTAAGTACTTACAGTATAAAAACAGTTTACATTGCGCAGTACAAAATATTTATGTATTGTATGACATTTAACGGGTTACATAATTTCATCAACTGTATACTGTCTGTATATTTCTGTTAAATTCAAATTGAATATAATATATTTATAGCTCTCTACGGATGAAGGGAGGAATAGATATGGCTACAGCATGAAATCTCTGACATTTCGCGTGCACGTAACACCTACAGCATATCTCACCTCAGACCAGCCACGTCTCAACCGCTCAATATCCACTTGTGGCAAGTGGTTCCCCGTAGGATGGTACAAACACAAGAATTCCGATGTGAAAGCACAACCTCACACCAGCTGTGATGAATTCTACCTGACGTGGCGGGAAGAGATTTACAAAGGCTGAAAAACGTGCTCCAGATATATTCTTTTTGAGAAAGTTATTTAAGAGTAACTGTCTAGCTGATAATGAATTTTCTATTTCCGGAGGCCTGGTAAAAGTAAGGACAAAAGAATACCCTGTTGTCCCTATTTTAATTTTGTTTTTATAAAAGGGCATATGGGGCGAAAAACAATGAGCGCTTAAACACAGAGTGGAAAGGCAAGAAAGCTGTAACCGGCAGCAGTGGGAGTGCAAAGCAATGTTTTATATTTTCCTCTATTTTTCAAAGTTGTTTCGGTGCACATATATGATTTTTAAAAGGAAAATTGTTTGATATTAAAAGATAACGTATTTTCATTGCAGAGATAAGCTGTGAGAAAAAAGATGATAGGCTACCTTTTTTTTTTTTTTGGTGGAATTATATAATGTAAAAAGCTAAATAAAACAGGGTAAAAGTCCCTCATTCAATACCTCACTACTGAGTGTCAAATTTGTATCACGTGCTGTGGGTGCTTGGGCAGCTGGGGTACCTGCCCTGCTCAAAGTATGAGAAGGTGTTCCGGGTTTAGTGACATGAGTAGTTTCAAAGGAACAGTCTTCTAGGTGTCCAATGGGGGGTCAAATATTCTCACTCTTTTGATCTTCTATTTCACAAAAGTCTACTTCCTACCTTACAGATGAAAGGCACAAGCCCCTACTTTCACGTTGCCTTACTGTAAGGTCTTAAAACCCCCAAAGGGCCGAAACAAAAGGAAGGTTCTAGGATCCAAGGCCTCTGTTAACGGAAGGTCCTTCAAAACCACATGAGAAATGCTGAATTGCCTGCAGTTTATTTCATCCAGGTGCTGCAACTCTTGGTAAGGATCTGTGCCTTCTCTATGTATCTATTTCAGGATCTGAATTCAAAAGAGAGATGATTGTCTTGGGGGCATGAATTAACAGGTTTGTTTGAAGTGGAAAATGAAGCTAGACCTCTTCCTGACAGAATACAAGAGTGATCTGGTTGATTGGCATGACAGAGAAGATGTTCTTTGCCAATTAGGTTATATGGCAGACATTTTTGATGAAGTCATTGAGTTTCATCTGCAGCTCTAAGGTTTTTTGTTTGTTTTTTATTTTTTTATTTTTATTTTTTCAATATATGAAATTTGTTGTCAAATTGGTTTCCATACAACATCCAGTGCTCATCCCAAAAGGTGCCCTCCTCAATACCCATCACCCACCCTCCCCTCCCTCCCACCCCCCATCAACCCTCAGTTTGTTCTCAGTTTTTAACAGTCTCTTATGCTTTGGCTCTCTCCCACTCTAACCTCTTTTTTTTTTTCCTTCTCCTCCCCCATGGGTTTCTGTTAAGTTTCTCAGGATCCACATAAGAGTGAAACCATATGGTATCTGTCTTTCTCTGTATGGCTTATTTCACTTAGCATCACACTCTCCAGTTCCATCCATGTTGCTACAAAGGGCCATATTTCGTTCTTTCTCATTGCCACGTAGTACTCCATTGTGTATATAAACCACAATTTCTTTATCCACTCATCAGTTGATGGACATTTAGGCTCTTTCCATAATTTGGCTATTGTTGAGAGTGCTGCTATAAACATTGGGGTACAAGTGCCCCTATGCATCAGTACTCCTGTATCCCTTGGGTAAATTCCTAGCAGTGCTATTGCTGGGTCATAGGGTAGGTCTATTTTTAATTTTTTGAGGAACCTCCACACTGTTTTCCAGAGTGGCTGCACCAAGGTTTTAATGAAACCGTATTGGAGGTATTTACAATATATGTACACTAGAGATTATTAGTAGTTAATAGTAGCAAATTAATAGCAAAATGATCATAAATAATAGTGAAGAACAGTAATTAATAATTATGGAAAACTCTTTCATGGTTAAACTTTTAGTAACAACAGAATTCAACATATTTCAACATTCACCTAAGGGAAATGAGATATAAACCTTGTGAAATGTGTAACACATGGAAAAGTAAATCTTGAAAAAGGACACAGAGCAAGAGTGAGTTGTGGGACACATGCAGGATGGCTCGTAAGAACATTAGTAGAGTGATATAGATAATAAACTGACCTTACATCCGTTTGTTTTCATCCCTAGTGTCTTATTAGTTCAACTTACGGTCACTGACTATGGCCAGGTTACTGGAGGACCTTATCCCATCTTTAAAATAAATGCATAGTCTGCATAAGGTAAATGTGATGTGTAAATTGGGAAAAGTTTCCTCTGCCAGTTATGGATGGCTGTGGCTCCCTATGAAGTCCAACAAAATCATTTAAACTTGACACCCATTATTTCCAATTATCCAATGAGATAGCTCACTATTCCAGTATTGGCCTCTGCATAGCTATCAAGGCCGTTAAATTTAATTTGAAAATGGAATCCATCATAAAATATTAATCACAAAGCACTGCTGGTATGGAGACACTTATCAGTCTGCTAATTACATTGTTCACTCCTGTTGGCTTTGATCTTACCTAGGCAATCAGGCACATGAAGGGAGTAAAGACTAACAATAATAGTAACATTCCTAAAGATAATAATATTAGTAATAATAATAAATAGCAAACACAATGGATTTTACTCCTTACTAGACATTACACTAAGCATTCTATACGCATTATCTAAAATTACTCTCTCCTGCATTTTATGGTGAAGGTTCTGCCATTATAATCACCCCCATTTTATGTAAGACAAAACTGAGGCTCAGAGAGATGAGCTAATATGTTCATGGTGACAAGTTAATAAATGGCTGAGAGAGGAATCAAACCCAAGTCTATTTGAATCTAGAGTCCAGGATATTAGGAATTATGAGATACAGCCTCTCTATTAATGCTTGACTTATATACTATTAGATTTTTGTCTTATTTAGTGCCAAAACGTCTGTGGTATGTGTGCGTTGCATTTTTTTTTTTTTTTTTTTTTTTGTGCATCACTTACAAGAGAAGTGAAAGGGCATGGTGATTCCAACCACCACATAATTAACATAGTACATTTATACTGTGAGGCATCTCAATTACTATTAGCACACTTTAATTGGTGATTAGGACGATGGCAATGCTGATTCAGACATTACCATCTCTTGGGTTTTTGGAAGTATGTAAGCTTCACAGATGACAGCTGGTAGCATATTTCGAATTTGAAAAAGGCATACCTATACAGAAGAATAAACTAGCAGGTGCTGAAAATAAACTTGGAAAAGTAGTTTGGAGCAAGATCATACAAAACCATGAATGTCAGACAAAGGAAGAAGCAGTAGGAAAGAGTAATATATTTGGAACTAGTGGACTTTGAATTAGAAGATCGAATCTGACATTTAATACATGAATAATCTTTAATAAGTCATCTTTTTACAACTGGATCTCATTTGTAAAATGGAATTGCTGTGGAAACTAAATAAGGAAATATGTGTAAAAAGGGGCTACATAAATATAGCAAAGTAAGGAATTAATATTGTGTTTAATAATGAGCAGTAAGGGTTCGGAGGTATGAATCACTGAGGAGTTTTTGAACTAGGGATCAGTCTACTTTGTTTTGCTGAATCCTTTTGAAGACAGAATCGGGGCAAGGACAAAGCAGAACAGCAGAATGTGTGGACTTAAAGTGAAAAAAAAAAGAGCATATTGTGTCGTATTTATTAACACTGGACAATTTTCTGTAAAGGAATTAGCAACTTATGATAATCCCTTGCATTCTATTAGTGCCTTAAACTTTGCAAAAGCCCTTTTCAAAGACATTATCACTTTTGATTTTTAGTACAAGTCTTCAAAACTACAGTTATGCCTTGTGATAGTACGCCTGATGATTACATAAATTCAGATATACACCGTTTGAAAATAGAAGTACACTAAAATGAGGGTTATTTTCTAGGACTAATCTTTTTTTTTGCCCTAGGCAGAATAAACTGGCATTACTAACCCAGAGATTCCTAGAATTATTGCCCATATTCTAGATCTTCCAATGGGCCACCAAATCCAGAATCATCCTCATTTGGTATATGAGTCAGAGTGAACAACTGCCACCAGGTGGCACCAAATTGCAGTCAGGGACCTTTAATCTAGAAGCCAGATGTCAGAGGTCCCAGGTAGCTAGCCAGCTGCTCCGGATGGCTGTAACCAATGACTGCATAGTACATGACCCCACATTTTGGGTGACTAAGTTTTTGGGCCCCACTTATTTTATTTTATATTTGATATAAGAGCTTCCCAGTGAGGTTTATTGACTTACTCAAGATCACACAGTATCTTACTGTCAAAGACAAGAACTCAGTCTCCCAAGTAGTGCGTATCATATCGGAAAGGGTATAAAACTTGGAGTCAAACAATAAGGGTTCAAGTCCCACCCCAGCTACTTCCCAAACATGTGATGATGGGCAAGCTATTTGCCATTTCTGGGCCTTCTCCCTCCACTAGAATTGGGGGCTACTCCTCCTAGATATGGAACAATAATGCATTTGAAGGTGCATTAGGAAACTATAGCAAAGTATGTGAAAATACCTTTGGTTTCTCTCTGATCCCAAATATTAATAATTTCAATTGTGTTCCTATTCTAAATGGTAAGGATAGTAAAAGAAAATACTTTATAATCGAATCAATAACTTTCAGGTATATGCTATTTTTTAAATACAAAAATGCCTCACAAAAGCCTGAGAGCAATATCTTTCCATTTAATAGAACCATCAACCAACTTAAATTTATTAAGTATCCACAATGTACTCAATGCTGTAGAGGCCATAGCAAAATCTGTTTCAAAGTCTGCACCCTTAAAGAGCTAAATATTCCATCAGAGAAATCACACTTAAAGGCAATGCAAACAGTGTAAGGCAAATATTAGTAAATACTAGAAACAATGACATTACCACAGTGATAGGGAAACTGCAAGATGATGAGAACAGGGACATGAATAAGCTCAGTAGTGGTAAGAAAAACTCTGCAAAGAGCTAAGAATGCGATTTTGCCTTGAAGGTTGATATGCTATAAACAGCCAAAAAAGAGACGTTAGCTATTCTGATTCATCTCTTTGCTTTTCTCTGACTCAGTGGTTCCATTTTGGTTAATATGATCCCAGAAGCTCCAAGCAGATTCTTATCGGGATAGTTTTGGAATAACTGCTGACCTATCAGTAGGGAGTATTGAAAGACAGGCATGGAGTGTAATTTTTCAGCAACTTCTGGGCAGGTGCTGCTGGAGAAGCAGCTCCCTTTTAAATGTATCAGCACTTCCTCCTCTGCACTGCATAAAAGTTACTCACAGTTTGTATCTGTGCCAGTAAGATGACGGTAATGCCTGCTCACACACCAGTGGTAAGATGTGTGATTTCACCCTTGGAGAATTTGACAGAATAATCGACTTTGATGACTAATCCATTGTAACAGGAGGCTCAGCATTGGTGGAGACGAATTTTCTGCCTTAAGTGACTCCCCTGTTGTGCCATATTCTTTAAAATCCTTTGGAAGTTGATAAACTATAGGAAGGAGTAAGGTTGCCGAGCTTGGGATATCATTCTGATTCTTTTAGACTTGTGAAAAGCATATGAGGTGGCTGGCTGTCTTCTTTTAGTATCTGGATTCAAGTGGATCAGGAGGATCTTACAAAATATACCCCTCCTGAAAAATTCTTGATAATAACAGCACACGATTTCTCAACAAAGTTTGGAAGATTTCCTGCAGACCATGGGAAAAGTGGCATTAGAGTGGCTCCTTGGGGTTATTGTTGCCATTTCAATATACCTGACCAAGATTATCATATACAGTATACAGCGTAGATCATAAACACATATGCATGCATGTGTATATAACACACACATATGTGCATATATCCAAGTATATTTAGATATATAAAATCAAACATGCCCATTAAGCTTCCTTTCTGAAAATAACTTAGGCAGCCAAATAAAAGAAAAATTCCATTTTCTTGCCAACATTGCTTCTTTCTGTACTCTGTCCTCCAAAACAACAGCTTATTTCAGATTGTGAAACCTTATTGTTTAGGAATATAGTAACTCCACATTTGAGAGAAAATATGATGGAGAACAAATGGTTGTCCTATTAGAGGGAGCACATGAATCACCTAGAGGGAATATGAAAATTCCAGGTTCTTTGGCCCCAGCCCCAGAAATTCTGAACCAGGAGGTCTATCTGGCACAAGGTCCAAAAAACTACAGTGCTTATTCTCTGCTGGGGATTCTGATGCAGATTGTCTAAGAACCACAATTTGAGAAATGCTACAATACTAGGATTTGAGTCCGCCAGATACGTCAGCTTAACTTCCAGCTTTACCACTCACTGGCAATGTGATATTGAACAACAGTACACCATTATACAGTATTTCCAACATACCCAGATAGTAGATGTAAATAATCTCAATGGCAGAGATAATAGTAAACTGCATTAAAATAATTAGGATATGATAGGTGTTGAGTATTTATTACCTTTTTGAAATACAATTCCGTTAATTATAAGTTTACATAATTTTATTTTGAATAGTGGCTGTGTTTAAAAACTGGCTTACAAAATTCCCCCAAATTTATGGACTGGCTCCTGAGAGCTAGCATGATTTGATTCCCGCATACGTCCGCATCGGTTTCCTCACAAAAAATAGTGGGGTGATACAATGTACTTCACGAGGTTAATGCAATCCATGTAGGTTTGCCTCCAATCTACGAGAACCAGTCTAATTACTTGTTTCTTTACAGTTTATCTTTCAGAATGTAAACTATATGATGGCCTACCCATCTTTCGTTTTGTTCACCACTGTATCCCCTTCTTGTAAGCATGGTTCTGCAATGCTGCACCATTAGGTCTATGTGGAAAGGATGAGTGAGTTCTTTTACTCCCACATGGGGGAGCCACATTCTCCTCTCTTCCTCCATTGCTTCTTCCTGACATTTTTTTGTTGTTGTTGTTCCAAAGACACTTACACCTCTCCGCTGGCTCCTCCCCAGGTCTTTTTCCATCTACAAACTGAAATCTTCCTTACGTAGTCCTCAAATTAACAATGCTGCCGTAAGAGCCTTCTCTATTAACTAACTTTATCTATCAGAAAAGAAGTCAGTAAATATTTATTGTTGCTAGATTAACTCAGGAATAAGATTACGTAGAAAATGTGCCACTTGTCCTCCAGGCAGAAATCTGAGTAGTAGGGTTAAGTATGTATTGGGAAATGACCTGGGGCCAGAGGATTAGCTGAGGAGTAAGACAGCAATGGAATAACGTGGTTGTTGGTCATGAAAGGAGGGAACCGCTACAAGGGATGCTTTAGAGCTGGGGCTGGCAAACTTTGTTAAAAGGGCACACAGTGAATGTTTTGGGCTTTGTGTCACAGACATTTTTTGTTGTTTTTTTTTTCCAACCTTTTAAAAATACAAAAACGATTCTAGTTTGCGGGACCATAGTGTATCATTTGCTGATGCCTACTTTTAAAAAGTCTTGGTGACCAAGTAGGTATAGGGGGTGAAGATCAAGAGGGAAGAGACAGAAATGACATTGAGATTTGAAGTCGACTGGGTGGGAGGATGCCATAACACCAAAATACTAATTAACATGTACTGAGTGTTCACTGTGCTACAGGATCTGGTCAGCCCACTGCACATATTTTCTCATTGTGTTTTAACAGTGGCCTTAGGAACTGGTTACTATTCTTAGAACTATTTTAGAGATGAGGAGACTGAGGCACAGAGATATTAAGCAAGGCGCCGATGGTCACCCAGCTAGTAAGTGGAAGACCTAAGCTTTGGCTTGGAGTGTGTTCTATGACAGTACACACACACACACACACACAGACACACACACACACACAGATACTTGTATATTTTTAGACATGTTGAGACTGAGGCTCTAATATTTAAAATAAAATATCTTTTCTAGGGATTTTTGGATGAGTAAAATTGATTTCTAAGATAATTTCTTTCTCTCTGTATCTCTCAATTTAAAGATATACTATAGGGATGTTCACAATTAGTGCAGATCTCCTGTTCTTCCATGCATATGAAAGGATTTCCCACCCCCACTGAGTTTCAAGTTAGGCATGTGCATGTGACCTGCTTTGGCCAATGGAATATGACAGAGCGATATGCTCATTACGAGCCAATGGGTAATTCACCATACTGTCTTTCTCCCTGCCACGGTGATCAAGGAAGCCCATGTTGACTTGCACCATCCAGGATTCTTGAATGAATACAAAGGGCAGAACCTTTCTGATAACATTAGACATATTATAAAAATGACAAAACTTGTTTTTTTAGACCACTGAGATTTCGAAGTTGTTTGTAACTACTACACAGTGTGAAGAACTGTATTCTATCTTGGTTGGATCAGAAATGTTCCTCTTGAAAGAAGTGGATCAGACAGAAAAATGTCTAAAGAGCTATTTGAGTCTTAGGGTAACAACACGTAATTCTGTTCAAGCTGATTCAAAAAACTATGTGACTGACCAAGAAGTAAACGGACTTACAAAAAAAAAGGTGTCAAGTTCCTATAGCAGCTAACAGGTTAGCCTAGATTTTAAAAAAGCTTGTGCAATGCTTAAATGTAGCCAAGGTTTGCAAACCCCTCCAAAATGGGCCTGAGTTTTGAGTTTCAAATCGAAATCCAAAACCTTAGAAGAGAGTTTCATATTTCACCCTGAAAGTTTCATACAGCTTAAACTTTCATATCTTTTTCAGGTATCATACTACAAAAAGTTCCTAAAAATCTCTCTTAAATAAATAATGATTATAGTATCATCTATTAAATTCAGTATACTCTGCTGTTCTTTGTGTACAGAGATAATATCACTGACTTACTCTGAGTTATGCGTGCTCAGTTGATTTTTATTCATGGTTGGTCCTGCACCGTACCTTATTTTTCCTTAATTTTTAAGTATTATGTAAGCAGTGGGATATATTTTGAAAACTCTGTTTGCGTTCAGCAATGTAATCTGGGAACATGAAGCTAAGGTATGTCTAATGTATGAATCTCTTGATCTTGGCTCCATTAGCTCTATGCCCTTAACTCAGTGAGGTAACTTTCAGAAGAAGGAAAAAACAAAACAAAACCCAGGAACAATGGTGTAATCCTTTGACCAACCCCATTAAAGTATACATAATGGCATATAATATAGCATATCATGAAAATGGGCAAAAAATGAACAAATTTTAAAAAATATGGTTATATTTGATGAGTGAGAATGTTGCATTCAGTGATTTACTTTAAATCAAAGGAAAAAATTTCTACCACCAAGTATAAAGCAGCTATTTTGGTCAGTTACCAAATCTATGCTTGGAGCTTCAAATTTTGTTACAGTAAAGGACAATCCCAGTTAAAATATATCTCTACTGTAATGTAGAAGTTATATCCTATGACAAGAGCACTAAAGCGAAAGAAAACCTACATTTGACTTTTTCAGCTTTGATTTAACCCATGGCATCTGCCTGGAACGTGGAAGGTATTAATTATGTTTTCCAAAAGAATAGCCCTCAGCAAGTTTTTTTTTTATCCTTCCTGGATCATAGCTTCTAAATCTATGAAACGGATATAAAAGTGTGTACCTCAGGGTGCCTCGGTGGCTCAGTCGGTTGGGCGTGCAACTTCAGCTCAGGTCATGATCTCATGTTCGTGGGTTCGAGCCCTGCATCAGGCTCTGTACTGACAGCTCAGAGCCTGGAGCCTGTTTCGGATTCTGTGTCTTCCTCTCTCTGCCCCTCCCCTACTCACTGTCTCTCTTTCTCTATCTCTCAAAAATAAATAAACATTAAAAAAAAAGTGTATATCTCACAGGATCATTATATTAAAGGCAAAAAACAAAAACAAAAAACAAAAAAACCAAGAATGGGAAAGCTATTTTATGTGGTAAAACAATATATACGATTAGGTATCTTTATTACACAAAATCCTTAAATGACTAGTCCAGAACTTTTATATCATTTGTGCTATTTTCACAATCAATATGACTTTCTACAACAGCTTTTCAATTATTAAATGTATGTGGAGATGGACGACACAAGTTTTATTCTTAAAAACCCAAATAATCCCAGAGTTAGTCCAAATTTCAGTTCTACTGAATTGTAATTGTGGTTGATAAGGGCTGGTCAAGACTGTTTAGACTAATGGACATAAAGTGAATATTTCCCAGCCTCTACAGCAGTTAGGCTGGAGTCACATGACCCGTTCTAGTCAAGGAGATATGAGCTGAAGAGTGGACTACGGTCATCTCCAGGTTAGCCCCTAAAACTTTAAAAGCTTATTCTTTGAGTAACTAATTCTTAAAGAATTCTACAATTGAAGGAGATGTATTCTCTGAATGTCTGTGAGGTAAAGTGCCTCTATCTCTCCCCATTTCTGGTGAAATCCATCCGATTATGATGGCAAAGTGACAGTTCACAGGGTATGAAAGTTAGTGTCAGAATATTCATCATAATATAACTTAACTCATTGTTTCCTTCATCCAGAGTCAATGTTCTTCAAAAAATGTCACCTGAGTACACATAGGTATGCTTCGTGACATAATACATTTACATTTTGACACAAGCTCCTTATCTTGTTATAGATGAGTAACAAAGAGTTCACCAACTAGCCATAGTCCAAGGCCATACTTGAGTAGGATGAGTGTAACCTACCCTGACCAATAGCCAAGACCCCAAAGTAGGGCTGGATCTTGTGAGTGCGGGGTCAGTGTTGTCTACACAAATGCCATGCCAACTGACATACATCAAATTCCCTCTTTATTATTAGATGTTTTTCCTAGTATCTGCTAGTTTATGATTATTTTCTGAGACTAATTATTAATCATACCTCCTTTAACTCTCTGTCCCATTTTATGTGTTATACTATCTGGCCACTTTTACCTAAGAGCCTACTCTGCTATGTAGAATAAGCACTTTGGGTAAAGAAAAATGATAAATAATTTTTGTACACACTATTGGCTAGTATTTTTCATAAGAAACACATATTTGATGGCCATTGAAACCAAGGGGAATCAGTGATTTATTTCTGCTATACTCAGTACCAGGGACAGAAAAAGTGAAGGGAAAAAAAAAACCTTTGGAATGGATATAACATCATAGTTTCATAAAAAAAAAAAAAGGGAAAATGTTTATATTGTTTAATGTAATCCATTGGCCATTTTAATCAAATTGATTAAAATGAATTTCATTTCCAATGCAGTTTTATACAATGGTCTTCATTTTTGTATATTATCATATATACTTTTATGCATTGATTCTGATTTTTCTGTTTTAGGCACTATTAATAATCTTGAAGCTATCAAATTCCCCTTGTTCAGGGACTTAAAAGTTTCACAAATCCTATGTATGTTTAGGTTTGAATCATTTCAGAATTTTTAAGAAGAGTGTAACAGTTGATCATAAGATTCAGCTCCTCCATGAATAAAATGGGGGTAGCAATACACACACACACACACACACACACACACACACACACACACGGGATTGCTGTGAAGATTATGTAGACTAGTAAGTGTCAGGGTAGTATAAGAACTATACAGCACATACATGTGAAATATTTCATTACTGGGTTTGAAGTTACTTCACTTTTTTTTTTTTTTTTTTTTTTTTAAGCAAGAGAGAATGAACAGCAGAGGGGCGGAGAGAGAGGGAAAGAGAGAATCACAAGCAGGCTCTGCACTATTACTGCAGAGTCTGACGTGGAGCTCCAACCTACAAACAGTGAGATCATGACCTGAGCTGAAGTCCAGAGTCAGATGCTTAACTGACTGAGCCGCCCAGGTGCCCTTATTGCACATTTCTGAAGGAAGAGGTCTCTATTAGCAAAACAGCCCTGCAGTCTCTCTGCCCCATCACTCACTTCTCCCCAGGGGAAAGGAGTGAGTTTTTGGATTGGTGTTCTAGACAAGGAACTGGGTTCTGGCCCTTCTACCCTTCCCTCTTTTGGAAGCCAACTTCCCACCTTCAGAGAGCAAACCTCAGGGTCCATTTCATGCCCAGGATGACCAGCAGTTGTCTAGCGCTGCTCATGGCTCTGAGGGTACATGTCCCAAGTTCTGAGTGCATTATGAGGCAGCCCACTTTTCTAACATGCACACATCATGGTCTGTAATCACACTAACCCATGGAAGCTGTTTTTTTGATTTTCATCTGCCATATGCCATAGTTACCTCTAGAATGGAAAGGAAAAAGAGATGGTATTTATTTGTCCTTGCAAACTCCGTCAGAAATAAAATACTGCCATAGAAAATGTAGATGTCACACATTGTATATTGGTGCCACATTATAGTTTGTAATTTATTTCGTAAATGTAAAATAATCCTAAACTTAATCTTTTTGCATGTTGAGCAAACATAATGCTTTCATTCAATTTTCTATTAAAATTTATGATGCCCCCAAATATATACTACACTGAATTAAATATCTTTGTATAATTAATTAATTTTAGATTCAGAATATATCAATTCAGAAAACACATAAACAGGCAATTATACTGATTTAATATGGTAACATGCTTTGACTAGCTTTCCAATATTAATATCATGATTAAAACCTAATCCCTTAATTATATACTGGCTTAGAGTTTAGAAACACTTCCTCACCCGTGATCATTTGATCCTGTCATCTTGTCCTCCATTTGACCAGGTTGCCTGAGGCAAAGGGCTGTAGTCACAGATCACACTGTAATGAGACTGACCGGCTCCTGGGAGAATCCAACTAGCAACATAAGGCTTCCTCGTCTTGTGTACTAACCACTGAACTAAACGGTCAAGAGGGAGACCTCACTGGAAACCGAACTGGGATTCACACAAGAAGTACAGTGCCTCGTGGAGTTGAATTGTAGTCCACTTTCCCTGATGAGACAGCACATCTTATCTAAGTATTGCACATGTTTCTCAAATGACCTAATAAATATTAGAATATCATCTAGGTAAATGAGGTAAATATGTCATTGGAATCTTGCAGGCTTCATAATTAAATGCAACACACCAGCTACCTATTTTCTTTCTAGCAAGCTAAACTTGACTAGCTCAAATCGCCAACATATTCTACCAATGTTCTTTCCTAAGGAAACTGGGATCTGTTCACCTTGGTGAGGGTGGGAGTTGGAAAGGGGAAGGCGATTACCTAATTAATATGATATAGCTTAATTAATTCTGCATCCTTAGAGCATGGATGGAACCACAGATTTAAAATGGAAGATATCAAAACAATCAGGCTGGAACTCTAGAGGGCATGACATTTCATACATCCTTCGGTTCTTTAGGCTGCATCCAATTTCCTGACAGATTCGGGACTTAGAAAAGATAGTTGCTCTAATTGTTGTGGATTTAATGTGGTACAAATATTATGTATAAAGGGAGGGTCAATGTGCGGAGTTTTATTTCTGTTAGTTTTTCAGTGGTATGGAATCAAAGTAAAACCAGTTTAGCAAAATAATATCAGGATCTTCATTAGGTTTAGAACTGGTTTTTCCAATTATATATACTTTTATATATATTTTGTTTTCCTACATATATTTTTAAAACTCGAAATGTACTTGACTTATACCATTAGTTTCTGTGGTGCAACACAATGACCTGATATTTGTATATGTATGAAATAATCACCACAACAAATCTATTTTCATATTAATCTGTCCAGTTTTACTCTCAATATCTGAAGAACAGGGTTAAAGCATAAATCTCGGTGTGAACAGCACTAAATCTAGCGCCAAGTAGACAAGAGGTGCTCAACATATATTACGGAAGGAACGAAAGCTTGGGCTTCTGTATAGTAATACAAAATCACTATCTAATAAAATTTAAATATGACTATTCACGTTTACTCATTCTTTTTTATATGCCCACTAATCAAGCTTTATATGTTTTACCCTTAAAATTGAATTAGATCAGCCTCTAAAACCTACTGAAAAACCTGGGAAACGTGAGGAATATATGCACTCGTATTTATTAATAAAACTGTTTCTTCCAACCCTGAGATGCACAGATTTTCATCTGTGTGGCCCATTCTCATCACTCATCAGTTCATAACATCAGGCTAATATTTGGCCTAGTATCATCTCCATAGAACACGCACTGTTTGGGGTAAAAATGAAGTCCAAGTAATATCCATTCATTCAGTATTCATTTGGTTGTTGATTGCTTCTTTTCCCTTTGGAGAAGTGTTAAAGAGCTGGAACAGTTATTTTAGAGAATCCTGGACTACGTTTCCCATGAGTCCTGCCTGCCCCCATCTTCTGTCTCAACATTTGTGCCCTTTGGCTCAACAATGTCAGAGAGAAACAAAAAGCAAGAGAGTACCTTAACTTTCTCTTCTCCTGCCACTGTCTTGGTTGTCTGAAGTGAGAACAAGGCACAAGGCCAAAAATGCATGGCCATTTTCAAAATACATGACCTGGATTCTTCTAGCATCAGGACAGTTTGTGTACGGACTCCCAACTGCCTTCTACGTTTGTGTACCCTTCTCTGGTTGAAGGGTGATCAATCAACTCCTTCACGTACCACACTGAAACCTGAGTTCTTCTAGTGTAAGACAAGGAGATAATTTGGGCACGGAGGTGCCTTATTTGCCTTTAAAGAACAGTCTCCTGGGAAAAGCCCTGCTGGTAAAATCAGAGGAAAAGCTTGTAACAACAACAACAACAACAACAAAAACCCCACAAAGCAAACAAAAAACCTACACTGAAACATGCCCTAGGAAAGACAGAATTGGAAAATCTACCAAAGAATACTACCACTACCACTGGCAGGACCGCCCCATCTTATAGTGCGGCAAAAGGATTTACGATTTTTCAGAGTACTTTTCACTCACATTTGATGCCCAAATAAACCTCTCTACAACATAGGTGATGACTCCTCTTGTGAAAATGTCTAACACATGCTGCACTTACATATTGTGCCTAATGCCTTAGCTACTGTTTGTTGAAATCCGTCTCAAAATTAACACACAGAGGACGCTCATAGATGGAAACTCGCTTGTTCTTTAAAACAAAACAGAAAAGCAAACAGAAACAAACACATAGAAGCAGCCCTTTAAAAAGCTGAGCAGACACTTCCTGTCAACTAATGAACAACATTGTACAACAGATTTATTCATACTACAGCTGCAGTTTGATAACCAATTCTGTTTGGAATTTGTGAAATGTCACACAATCCAAGATGTTTTAATTATGTTGCATTTTTTCCAAGACTGCTGATTATAAAGTGAGTGATCAAGAGTTAAATCAACTAAAGTCTAGAAAAGATGTAGAAAGAAAGACTGCTGTGGTGTAGGTACATCAAGCCTGGAATGTCTGCCTAGTGATTTCTGTCTGTGCTTAAATGAGAATACCTCTGGATCAATAAAAAATATTCTTCAGTTTTTTACAAATGACTGCAGTTTCTGTTTGACACAGTTCTTCTTAATAGTAACTTTACCATCATCACCATAAAGACTATATTTTTGGACAATATTCACCCATCCCTGAGGAATAAATTTGTGGACGCATATTTTGTAGCATTAAGCGATGCATATCAGATGTGGCACATTTGAAAACGGCAAGGTACATATCACCACCTTTTTATTTAGCAGATTTATTTGAAAGTGCGTTGGCCTTTGTGATTCAAAGACATTGTCATTTTAGCCTGATTATACAGAATTACTTTACAGAGGGTAAGTAGTAAGTTATTTTTAGTCTAAACTCTTCAAAGAGAGGTTTATATTATGCTTTTAGAATAACTCTCGTTGAATTTACCCATTAACAGGAAACAGAAACAGAAAATAAGCTAAAAGGTAGAGATTTCACATAATAAGATCAAATGTTTTGTAAAGCTCCACATAATTATGGAGTCAAAGAAACATCAACAGAACCGACTTCATGATAGTATTTCAGAAATTTCTATCTTTTGCCAAGTAGGAAATCCTAAGAGACTAGGACTTTTGCTTGGGAGATGTCTGAAAATACACTTCAAACATCAGTTATAGTCAACTCTTCCGCTGTTTCTTTTCTTTCATTCCAGGGTAAAACTAGGAAAAATAAAATGTGGAAATGAGAAATACTTTCTATTTCCCTATCCAATCTAAAATGCGTTCGATATACTAAGCTTCATTCTTATTTAACTATCCTTAAGAATAAAAACAGCAACAAAAATCATTACTGGCCATAAAATGGGAAATGTACTTGATAATACAAAGTAATGGCAGGTTATAGCAAAAATAAAATCTAAATTTAAAAAAAAAAGGAAAAAAAGTGTTGTCATGTTGGAACTGACAGTGATGGAGTCAACAGGAAATCACTTAAAGACAGTCCCATTGAAATTCTGGACAATAACCAGCTATAACACAAGTTACAGGATGTAACAAATCTATCAGTAGGTATCTAATATGTACCATTAATCAAATAACTAGGAAATCAGCAACCGGTGCTATTTTGCCAACCAGATTTGTACATAACATATTTCTAAATTGTAGAAACTTAGGCAATGTCTGTTAAAATAATTCTTGACTACCTGATTAATTCTGAAAATTACTAAAATCAATTCAGGCTAAGTCTTTCCTCATTGAATACGGATAAAGTAACTTCAAAATCCACAGCTACTGGTTGCCATGCAACCTGCTATAGTATTATGTCCGAATAAGCTGGGCTTGAATTTTCTGGGCCCTCTTGCCTTGCCGACCTGATGTTTTGATACTCTATGCGTCTCAGCTAACTTCCATTAAGTAGTGTTTTGTGGGGTAGTATTCCAAGGTTAAAATGATTAAATAACTTTTATGGTTGATCAAATATAAGCCCTTATTATACACACTAGGCAAAACCATACATTTTAATTACTTTGTTATCGAAGATCTAGGTATTTACATTTCACTTTTCAATATTTCTGAGTTTAGCAGACCCTTCAAAAATGCCTAAAATTATTGCTCCTTAATATTTATCATAAACAAGAATGCAGTTAGTATAGGACAATGATAAGTAACATTCACAGAATATCAGATGTTAGGTATTTTTATTTTATGCCTTTGTGTAACTAGCCTAATTTTTTTTCAATGTAATTGAATTAATTATTTGAGGGTTTGCATTATATTTCTCACTTTGCAACCATGCACAAAATAAAGGAAACTGATCAATATTTGATCACAGCTACAGTGCATTAATTCAAAGTTAATTTTCGGTGGAATAACTTCCATTATTCACTTTTGAGAGATATTATATAAGAAAAATATCCAATCTTTGTAGAAAGGGAAATAAAAGATATATTTTAAAATAGACACACACACACACACACACACACACACACACACACACACACACGAAGAACTTCATTATTAAGGAAAGAAGTCCTTCCAAAACAGTATTCCTAAGTCTGTGTTTAGAAAAAATACTGATTTGGCTTCATATTTTACATGTGAGTTGTGAAAATATGAACTATTTCCTTATAAAGAAAGAATCAGAGTGACTAAAATCTCTTTAATAAAATCATCTCTCTTGGAAATCCACTTATTATCAAAATGGAAAGCAATTTAAAATCTAGCCATTAACCTCTAGCACTTATGTAAAAACAGATTTATTAGAATAGAAGAGAAATACCATTTTGGTAATTTACACTATAAATATTTCAAAATAAAAATATTACCTTTCATTTATTACAAAGGAAAGTGAATATGTCAAAATTCACTCACACTTAATTTTAATGGCAAGATGTTCAGATAATTACACCTTATAGAAAGACTGAAATTTGCAATTAAATCCAAATAGATGTAATATTGCTCATGTTTGACATTAGGTAAATTAAACTGCACTTTTCTTTTAAATAACTTATATGTTCATTTTTGCTTGCATACTCCCCAAATCCATTGGCTTAAGGTTAATGTATTATTATAGTGTCTTGCCTACCTCCTCCAGGTCCTCCAAAGAATCTAACAAGAAGAGAAGAAAAAGGAACTGATTTGGATTACATGTGAAATAGAATAAAGTAGAAATATTTTTTCATGGAAAGATATTCTGGGTAAACACATCAGTGTGCATGTAATCTAAACAACATAGACACTGAAGCTTTGTGCTTACTGTTTGCCTAGAGCTAAGTTAGGCATTACTGAAGACACAAAAGAAATGCAAGAGAAAATGTGTATGTTTTCAGAACACATCATGGTATAGAGCAAAGCCTGTGATTCAGAGACCTGAAAATGAATTTAAGGGCCACCTTAACCTTCTCCCCTTGCTTGAAGATGAAACACAAACCCCAAACTGTCAGAGAACCAGGTAGACATTCTTCATCCCAGTTCTTACAAATGGCTCTCAAAATATGAATGATGCAGTAGAGCAACAGTAAACACGATTATGTGCTCCGAAATCACTTTACCCATTCACACTTAGCAATGTTAAAAACCAAACAAATCCACAGCCTGGGTTCCCACTTTGAAATCACGCCACTATCAAGGAAAAAGACGAATTTTAAAATTGTAACCTCAGGATATAAATTTTAAGAAAAATATTTCTAATTCTTAATATCTACACTCTAGGATTACTGGGAAAATTATATTACAGTATATAGCATGAAATATAAAGTTATGCTGGAGTAAATATAAACCTAAAAGGAGCTTGAAGTGAAAGTTTAAAGGATATATCATCAAACTTTAAATAGGCCTTTCTCTAGCCTAGCTAAATTACCACACTTCTTGATGCTTTTTGCTCCTCATGGCAATTGAAGGCATATGTAATTTAACAGCAGGCCTCAATCCTTTAATAAGCTGTCTTTAAAATACCTTACATGGATTACCTATCTGTAAATCTGCTTCCCATGCAGAATGTGACAGCATTATGGAAATTGTTAGTTCAGTAAAGATGCCATGTACCAAAGGGAACCACATCTGCACCCTGTAAGATTATACCAAACATTGGAAGTAATCTCTCAGCATTTATAATATTGCAAAATGCATAATTAAGATTAAGGGCTCACTCTAACCTTTATTATGGTCTGTGTATTTCAAATTTGGGAGGTCGGTAGGACATAAGTGGCACTATAAAGTATCACTGCACGATTGTATCTTTTAAATTATATGAAGTAGGTTCTATCTCTTAGACTCAGATTATCCACTCTGTTTGTCAGATTAGCAGATAACCATGTGTTCACTGAACAGGAAGGAGAGAATTTAAGATGCAAAAGTCGTTTGCTAACTTGAAAATCTGGATATGTATTCAGTTTAATTTTGGATCATCAGACTTTTGGTAACCAAATAGCTATCAGATCATCAGAGGTCATCTATGTCCTGATGTATTTTTCTGTTTTGTGCCTGTGGATTATGTCTCCAAACAGATTCAGGTAAACTACATCCATTAAGTAGAACTATACACTGTAAAAACTTAACAGTTTGTGGAAATTAACAAAGGTAAATTCCTATCAACCAATTATACAAATTCAGGTAGATCCCTCATGAAGCTGAACTCTGAAAAAAACCTCGCTGAATCACTTTGGAAAACTGACTAGAAATGAAAAGGGTCAGAGTCTAATTAGCACTCACAAAACACACTTTGGTCTGACTGATTTTTGTCATGTTTCAGACTAAGGTTCGTTCGAAACCGCACACAGAACTTGCTTGAGGTGATGTTATTTATAGCTTATCAATACAACAAAATGAAATTTAAAAATGTAATTTTAAGTTGTTTTTCCAAAAAATATTACCAAGTTAGAGAATACAAATATTTCATATTTGTGTTTTCTGATAATAAAGAAGTACTAAAAAAAGGAAACAGCTAATGGATACTCTTGGTTCTTCATGCATCTGCCGGGCGGAAAAACATTTATCTGGTAAATTACGGACTCTCTAATTTTTAATAACTTCAGTGGCAAATAAAATAGAAGAGAGCGAGCCTACAGGTGAATGCTCAGACAGAAAGTTCTTTCCTGGTCAGAATCTGATTTTCAAACTAATCAAAAATGAAAATTCTTAAACTTTCTGCTGACTATCCATGTGGAGTGAAAGTCGTACCTTATTATGCAGAGGTCAGAGGTAGGGGACTGAGGAAAAAGGGCGTCCATGCTCACGGAAAGATAACTTAAGTGTTCTTCAAGACTTACTGGATTCAGCAGGCAATCTGTCCTCCTCACTGCCCAAGTGTGACTTAAAACAGTCCTATATCTACAGTGTCCCCTCTGAAGATACCAGCACGGTGTATGGCAAAGACCAAAGACAAAGACCTGGCAGATTCCTAATCTACCTGTTGTGTTCAGCAGAGGTTCTTAAAAAGAAGAGTAGATCCACTTTTGGCCATTGCTATGTTCACAGCAACGATGGTACACTGATACTGAGCCAGTGCAGATGAGCTCCACTTGACCCAACAAGAGTCATTAGAAATGAGGAAGTGAAAATACAATCTAGGTCTCTGAATTAAAGATGAAAAATAAACCAAAGATTCTCTAGAGAGCAAGAAAATCACATTTTTAGGTTATTTCCACAAGCACCTCTTTTTCTCATTTCCACAGTGGAATTGTCTATATTTGGAAAAGATAGCCAAAAAAAAAAAAAAAAAAAAGCGAAATTATCTAACTTCACTGTAAAGATAACTTAAAGGCATAAGTATATGATATGTGTTTCTAGTACAAGTACCTATTTTCTACTCTAACATTTGAACTCTCTAATACCCAGCCAGCAGAAATAACACCATAAATATCGCTATTCTTTGGTTTTAATTGGTGGCCCATTCTCATCATACATGAGTCTGTCATATTTCATCAAGTGTGGTTGGTATTTATGCTTAATGAAACATAGAAATGTGAGAAATGGAGGGGCGCCTGGATGGCTTGGTCGGTTAAGTGTCTGACTTCGGCTCAGGTCATGATCTCATGGCTTGTGGGCTCAAGCCCCGTGTCAGGGAACCTGGAGCCTGCTTCAGATTCTGTGTCTCCCTCTCTCTCAGTCCCTCCCCTGCTCATGCTCTGTCTCTCTCTCTCTCTCTCAAAAAATAAACATTAAAAAATTTTTAAAAAAGAAATAGAAATGGAAACCCAACTCTCACAATCATCCAGATGTAACCCACATCTGAACATCAAATTCAGAGCTAGGCTACTATTCTTTTTCTGATACTGAGTATTTAACTAGCTGGTTTTCATCTGTTAAACAAAAAGAAGAGTTCAGGGACAGCAAAACAAAATCCAAACTATTCTTGCCTGATTCAAATATTTTGGTGTAATAAAGACAGAGCCTTCATCTGCAGGGGGACTCTTATAAATATCTTTTACTTTCTTTTCCAAGGTCATCACCCACAACTTTATATTTTCTCAGAAGAAATACTAATTTGATCTAATGCATTATAGGGAAACATAATGCAGAAGGATTAATGGGAATCTTCATTTCTTTTTAAAAATTTTTAAAAATATTTATTTATTTTAGAGAGAAAGAGAAAGAGAACAACTGGGGGAGGGACAGAGAGATAGAGAGACACAGAACGTGAAGCAGGAGCCGGGCTGTACGTTGTCAGTGCAGAGCCCCACGTGGGGCTCGAACTCATGAGCCATGATATCATGACTTGAGCCGAAGTCGGATGTTTAACCGACTGAGGCACCCAGGTGCCCTGGGAATCTCCAGTTCTTAAAAATATTATCATATCATTTTTTAAAGAAATGCCCTTATGATATTACATTAACAAAATAAGGCAATACATGGGCTCCTGGGTGGCTCAGTCAGTTAAGCATCTGACTCCTGATTTCAGCCCAGGTCATGATCCCAGGGTCATGGGATTGAGCCCCATGTTGGGTTCCATGCTGAGTCAGGGGCCTTCTTGGGATCTCTCTCCCTCTCTCTCTCTCTCTCTCTCTCTCTCTCTCTGTCCCTCTCCCCCATTTGTGCATGTTCTCTAAAAAAATAAAAATTAAAAAAAAAATCCCACAAAATAGGGCAATATAGATCATGATTCAGTGCTAATCCTGTGAAGACAGTAGATAAATCTGGATTAAAATTCTGTTTCCACTCAGAGAGGCACCATATGGTTCAATGGGGATGAAAATAGTACCTACCTTAGAGGGTATCTTAAAAACTAAATGAGATATTATATATGTGAATCATTTGTCCTTCTCTGTCTCAAAGTTAATCCGCAGAAGTTAGTTTGTCATTATTGTTAACATGATAGAACACCATTATTGATAGATATATATCTTTGAAATTTGCTCTTAATATAAAGAAATAAAAAAAGATATTAATGAAAATATAATTCTGTAAAATTATAACTTTACATTACATGATCTATTTGGAGGTAAGTTCAACCTCTTCAATGGAAACTCAAGCATATCACTTGGTAAAATTAACATACTTAACTCATTTAAGTATAACAAAAGAGAGACCTAAAGGCACTGAGTAATTTTAATCATATGCTCAGAAATATTATGGGTAATACTAAACATGGACTGAATGCTCATTAACTGCTAGGCACTCTGATAAGAACTTTATATGAAATATCTCAATTTTCACACAACACTCCTAAGTTACTATTACAGTTCTCATATTACAGATGGCAGATGTGAGTCTCCGAGAAGGAAGATAAGTTGCCCAACATTTTTAATGGTGGGATGATTCAAAAAAATTTAGCCACATTTCCTACTAAGAATCTTTTTTCAAAAAAGTAGCATGCTTGTGATTTTCTTCCTCATATATTTAAAAAAAAATTTAGTATAATTTATTGTCAAATTGGCTTCCATACAACACCCAGTGTTCATCCCAACAAGTGCCCTCCTCAATACCCATCACCCACTTTCCCCTCTCCCCCACCCCCATCAACCTTCAGTCTGTTCTCTGTATTTAAGAGTCTGTTATGGTTTGCCTCCCTCCCTCTCTGTAACTTTTTTCCCCCTCCCCCTCCCCCATGGTCTTCTGTTAAGTTTCTCAAGATCCACATATGAGCGAAAGCATATGGTATCTGTCTTTCTCTGACTTATTTCACTTAGCACGATACCCTCCAGTTCCATCCACATTGTATATATTTCTTAAACCTCATGAGGACAGAAAATTCTGATTTTTTAAGCTTTTTAATGCTATTATTTTACTTTTATATATTTTTTAAAGTTTATTTTTTGAGAGAGAGAGAGAGAAAGAGAGAGAGAGAGAGAGAGAGAGAGAGAGAGAGAGAGAGAAATGCACACTAGCGGGGGAGGGACAGAGAGAGGGAGATACAGAATCCGAAGCAGGCTCCAGGCTCCAAACTGTCAGCACAGAGCCCGAGGTGGGGCTCGAACCCATGAACTGTGAGATCATGAGCTAAGCTGAAGTCGGGTGCTTAATTGACTGAGTCACACAGGCGCCCCATCTATTTGATTTACTGTAAGGGAACATTGAGACTTTAAAAAATGTGGATAATATACCTACAGACATTTAAAATATTAATTGTAGTTAGATTTAGCGGCAACAAGTAAATGTTATAGCTATCTATATAGATAGCATATGGCCAATGATCTGAATTCAAATAAAAAAAAGAGAAATGGATAATAAAGTTAGATTTAGAACTATTATATATAGTTCTTTCCTTGATTTAAAACTTTTGTTATATGTGTATCTTCTGAATCTCAGTGGTTTTGGCTATAGTTTTCTAAGTATACTTTACCAGGTGCTGGACATGTAGTGTAGTGAAGGAAAAACAACAAATACACAAACAGAATGGCTGAGCCCTCAGACTAAGAATGTCATTAACACTGTCATCTGCTCTCCTCTGTCCTCTCTTAATTTAGTATGGGACCACTTGCCAGAGGTCCTAACATTCTTGAATGGGGCCACAGAAAATAAAAATTCTGCAGTATCCCTTGTGGAAAAATGCATTTCATTACAGGCATTCTGTCACAATGCTGAGTACCACAGTGTTGCCAAGAACTGGTCAATAACCTGCACCAAAGCACGGAACACTTGACCTTAGACACAGTCCTTTGTGTGAGAGTAAAGCCATTACCCACAGGGATTTGTTGTTTTTCCATTGACTTAACTGTTCATCCAATGAGCACTGGCTCTCCCCGTGGAGGACTACATCAGTATTCTCTTCCTACTACCCATTTCTTTTGCTGCAAATGAGATGTTTATGTAATACTTTTATGATGAAAAAATAGAGTCCATAAAGTAAATCTTCTCCCTCTAATATCCCCACACTTGTGCTTTTATTCCAGCACAAGAGAAGGGTACTGAGCCCATCACAGCTCAGGTCCTTTCGTGTCATGCTTGAACTATTTGTAGTAGGTGTCCAACTGGCATCTACGTCCCCAGTCTGTTTTCCAGCCAGTCCTGCACAATGCTAACATGTTTTTCTGAAACATCATTTTCAAAATAACATTGCTCTGCACAGTCTCCAGCTTTCTACTATTTATTGTTAAACTAAGAAATCTTTAGCCTAGAATTAAAAACCCATCACACTTTTCCTAGAACTACCTTCTTACTACTCTTTTTAAAATTTTTTACCCCTATTAGTTAGATATTTTGCAGTAATTTTTTTCATTCATTTTTTTTATTGTTTCTTTTGCTGGGCTGTACCTCTTAAGTTTGATGTAATCCCACTTGTCTATTTTTTTTTGCTTAGGCTTTTGATGTGATAGCCAAAAGATTATTTTCAAGTCCAGTTTCAAGAAGGCTTTTCCTTAGTTTTTTTTTTTTTCCTAGAAGTTTCCTAGAAGTCATATATTTAAGACTTTATTCCATTTTGAGTTGATTTTTGTATATAGTGGGAGAAAAGAGTTCACTTTCATTTTTTTGCATGTGGATATCCAGTTTTCTTGACATCATTTTTTGAAGAGACTTCTTTCCCCATTATGTGTTGCTAAGATCAGTTGGCCATAAATGCTGGGTTTATTTCTGTACTCTCTAGTCTGTATGAGTGGTCTGTATATCTTTTAAAATGTTAGCTACTTATTGTTTTGATTACTAGCTTTGTAATATAATTTCAAGTGAGGATATGCAATGTCCCAAGTTTTGTTATCCTTGTTCAATACTGATTTGTCTATTCATAGTTTTTTGTGGTTCCATATGAATTCAGGACTTTTTCTATTTCTGGAAAAATGCCAGTGTAATTTTGATAGGCATTTCATTGTATCTATAGTTTGCTTTGAATCTAAAGTTTGCTTTCATTGTATCTATAGTTTGTATCTAAAGACATAGAGTGTGGGCATTTAAACAAATATTAATTCTTCCAATTCATGAACATGGGATATTTTTCCATTTATTTGCATCTTTTAAAATTTCCCCATCTATATTTTGTAATTTCAGTGTACAATTCTTTTACATCTGATTAATTTAATTCCCAACTTTAAAATTTTTGTTGTTGTTGTTGCTAATGTACGTGGCATTGTTTTCTTAATTCTCTTACAGATAGTTTATTGTTAGTATATACAACCTCCAGTGGTTTTGTATATTGATTTTGGTATACAAGTTTACTGAATTCATTTATTAGTTTTAACAGTTGTGGGAGATATTTTTGTGGAATCTTAAGGGTTTTCTACATATAGAATCATGTCATCTGCAAAAAACAGTTATTTTACTTTACCCTTTATTTAAAAAAGTATTTGAGTGAGTGAGAGAGAGAGAGAGAGAGAGAGAGAGTATGAGATAGGGAGAGGCAGAAAGAGAGGGGGAGAGAGAATCCCAAGCAGGCTCCACATTGTCAGCATGGAGCCCGATATGGGGCTCGATCCCATGAACCCTGAGATCATGACCTGAGCCAAAATTAAGAGTCCTGAGATCATGACCTGAGCCAAATTGAGTCAGAAGCTTAACCGACTGAGCCACCCAGGAACCCCTTTACTTTTCCTTTAAGATTTAGATGTCTTTTCTTTCTTTTTTCTTTCTTCTTTGTTCTGGATAACACTTCCATGGCTATGTTGAATAGCAGTGACAAGAGAGAGCATTCTTACCTTGTTCTGGGCTTAGGAGAAAAGTTTTCAGTTGTTTCCCATTGATTATTTAGTGAGAGTTTTTGTCATGAAAGAATGATAAATTTTGCCAAATATCTTTGTCTGCATCTATGAAATGGTCTTGTGGTAGCTGTCTTTCATTCTGTTAACATGGCGTATCACACTGATGTTCCTCTGTTGAACCTTACTGATCTTCTTTACTTTCCCATTCATAAACATTCTCCTATTCACAAAGGTACCATCTTGAACACAAGAGGCTTGGTCCTGTTTTTCTGTGTTTGCTTGCAACAGAGCCTAGAGTCAAGATCCCTCTTATCTGGACTTCAGTATATCATATCCATATTGCAAAGGTAAATGCCAATTTCAATCCTTTGGTTTTCCACAGGCAAAAGTTACCTTTTCGTTTTCCATATTCTAATGGGAAGTGTTCTGCATCCTTCATAAGGCATTTAACAGATACTGAATTGAATTACGTACTTATGCACACCCCATTTATAGGAATCTGATCACATAATTCATTTATGAAATAACAAAAAGTTAAGGGGGTCTATTATGTGTCTAAACCTTCTATTCCAATGATCTTTAAACATTTTTATGGCAATTACACAGCCCGTGAGCAAAATTTTGAGCATGCATCCTAACATGTTGATATTTCTTTAGTACATGAACACCATATAGTCATTATAGTGCAACATAAATATAGACAATTTTTAAAATATAAAAATGAATAACAATAGAAATTCTAATAATTTCTTTTCACTGAGATAGCCGCATCTGACTTTTGAAACCATGTTCTAGATGCTAGCATTATAAAAACTAATCAAACACTTTCTAAGGCCTTAATTAGTTTATCAGCCAACTACAGAGAATCTTTAAAGAATTAAATGAAACATAACTTGATAAGTACATAATAGATTCATGATTTTATTTCTTTGGCGTCCACTACAGACCATAAAACAGCATGACTTCTACATAATCAAAGTATAATAAAAGTGTTTTTGAATGAATGAAGATTAAACTTTTGCCTGTTTTTTTTTTTTTTTTTTTCCTAAAGACAGTTTCTCACTGGGGCAGAATTAAAATTTTTATTTTTAAGTTATTAAGAAATAAAAATATGTTTGGATATACTCATCTGAATTTCATAAGAGCTGTATGAGAGAAACCGGGCAGGAGAGCATCATTTCCAGTCAATAACTCTATGCTTCTGATGCGCCAGGAACAATTCTGGGTACTAGTGAAGCAACAGTGAACAAGTAACTCAAATTGCTAGCTTTATGGCACTTGCAGCCCTGTGAGGGGAAGTAGACAATACAGAAGTAGAACACTTAACATGAGATTTTCAGACAGTGAAGTGTTAGAAAGGACACAAAACATTGCAGTTCAAAAGGAAATTATTTGGTAGCTGTGGGAAAGAAGATGGTCCAAAAAAGTGAAGGGGTTCAAAAAAGCCTCCTGGAAGAGGGGCTATTTGAGATAACCCTGAATGAAAGAAGCAAGTATATGTGAAGAGCAGGGGAAAACCATTCATGAAAGGGTGCAAATGAATCAAGGAAGCAGGAACAAGCTTCAAGTGTTTCAGAAACAAGAAGGCTAATGTAGCTGTGGGGTAGTTAGCAAGGTGAGGGGAACAAGAATATTGATCAGAAGCTTTATGAGTCAGATGGACTGGGGTCAAATACCATTTCCTCTGCCTATTAGCTCTGCGACTGGAAAAGTTACTGGTATGTAAAAGATTAATGAAATTCTTTTCCCTTTTGTATGTAAAATTTACCCCAGTAATCTGGTAAAAGTTGAAGTTTTACCTATGTTATTAGGCAATATTGTCTATGGAAAAAATGACCACTGATTGGTAAATTGAAACTCAGCTGGAAGGAATATGAGTAAACTACTGAATACCTGATAAGGAGACCAATCTGTGGGCTTCCCAGAGTTTGGTGACTCTTGTAACTGACACGTCCCTGGAAATTCTGCATATGAATTATTATTGTTATTTATGTGAGACAGAGACAACATGCAAGTCGGAGAGAAGGACAGAGGGAGGGAGAGAGAGAGAATCTTAAGCAGGCTCTATGCTCAGCATGAAGCCTGATGTGGAGTTCGATCCCATAACCCTGGGATCATACCCTGAGAAGAAATCAAGAGTTGGAGGCCCAACTGACTGAGCCACCCAGGTTCCCCTGCATATGAATTATTGTAAGAGATAGTGGTTCCTGTGGGTCAAGAGGCTTTAGACTCAGGGCTACCCCCACAAGTGGCAAGCTGAGTCTCACTTCCTTGCACTGAGTTGCCACATGGGGAGAAGAGGTCTCCTGGGTAGTTAAATGCACTGGTGAATAGATTGCTAGATAGACCCCTGGAAGGACTCCCACTGAGGAGAAATCTCTAGCACTGAAGCTTGTGGTTCCCGACCTATACCCTTTGCAGAAGATTGGCACCAAGTGTGGCCTATGGTAGTTTTCTAAGACTGAAGTTTTAGACCCTGGTGATAATTGCATGCTAAATCTCTTATTCCCTCAACTGCTAGATGGGGAATAATAATAGCACTAGCTTATTTTGAGGATTAAACAAGGTACATCATTGTGACCTAGCACTTTAGTGGGGCAGACATCAATCATGTAATTGCAAACTAGGAGTTACGTTTATTATTGGACTTATTATGTTTTCACAGATGAGGAAACTTAAGTGTAGAGAGATAACTGCCAGACCAAGGGTGAGAGAGCTGGGCAATGTCAAGGTGAAGACCAGAACTTCTCTCTGGTCTTCTAGTTGAAGTCCATGTCATGTGCTATTCTTGCACACAAGTTTAAGGCTACCCAGGTTCCTCTGGGTGTTTTGTGGTGTGCAGGATACAAAGATGGCTAAAATCTCAGAAGTGCTCTCATTTGGAGGGCATTGGAAGGGTAAATACAGAGTTTCAAGAAGCTGATGGGATGAATCATCTGCTTCACTTTTTCTTTCTTTCAATCTGCATCCTTTAGATCACTGGCAGCCTGTTTCATCTAACTTGCAGGCACGTCTCCAGGTTAAAATGGAAACTATGTCTCTCAGTGCAATAATTTATTTGACTACCTGCATATCCTTAAATGTTGAAATTAATAAAAGATACCAAACAGGGTATTCAGTTTTCCTCTAATCATTATTTAAAAAAAATGCTACCCAAAAGATTCCACGACGGAGCATTTATCACAATTATCATCTTCATTCTTTACCACCACACCACCACCAGCAGCAAGAACAACTTACTCATGCGTCTGATGAATGGCTTTCAACTTGTTTAGCCAGCAATAATGACAGAACTGTAATTGTTGGCCAAAGAACTGCTTTGTTAGGAGAATCTTAGTAATCAAACCTTAATAACCCAGTTATTTCCATCAATGAAGAAAAAAACTGAATTGTATTTAGTTTCCATGTCAGCCACAGTGCTTATAAGAATTTAGTGCTTGTTATAACTTTTAAAAGACCTTTTAACTGGTGAGGGTATTATAACAATAAAGAAAACATGAAAGAGAAATATTCTAACATTTGAGCTAAAAATGTATTGAAGTTTCCGGTTCCTTTCAGCAGTAACAAGGACATCAACATCTAGGTATGTAGTATGTATGTATGTATTTATGTATTTAAAGTATGATGTGCCTTTGGCTGTAACACAGGGTAGGAGGTACAGAGTTAATTGACCTGGTTGAGGTCATGAGAGAAGACTTCCATGAAGAAGTCATGCTTTGCCTAAGAAATGAAGGAAGAGTAGAAAATGCTTAGGAGTAAAGAGTGGAGGTGGACAGTGAGACAGAGGCGAGTATATGGGGATAAACAGGGATATGCAAAAGCCCTGGGGAGAGCCTGACCCTTACGAAAAATGAAAAAAGGCCTGTTTAGGGGAAGGACAGTAGGTAGGATAGAGTCACCATGGAGGCAACATATTTGAACACTTATGAGTAATTTCTTGGTGATGGGCGTGCTTATTTTTATAATCCTTACATTTTAAAGTTCTTGGTTTAATAATATTTCTAACAGTAATTTATATTTGCTATGTATATTTGCTATGTATGTGACACACATTTAGAATACTGTCACATATGCCTGAAGATCTACGCTTATTGTCTGAACTTAGAAAATAATGCTAATTCAAAAATATAGACCTTGAAATAGATACATTTAGATATAATGTATGTTATACATTTTTATATGTATTGTTTAATATATATTCATATATGTATATAAAATGAGAATATATAACATCTTTGTTCTGATGAGCTCCAAATAATTTTCTATGTTCCTAAATTTATTTTGAACAAAATAAAGTATGACTAACCCATAGATCTAATAAAGTTATAGAAAATTTAAATGTCTTGATCAAAATTTTATATTCTTTTCTCTCACTAAACATTTCATCTCTTCCATCCAAAACACCTGCTTAATTTATATCATGATTTTGCTTGATTAAAACCAGTTATAATAATTTTCACAATTAATAAAATGACATTTTAAGACTGTCATAACATTTACTTTTGCCTTTTATTTTTTCCTTGTTTCTTCATTATCTATGATTTTTAATAGTAAATTAATCAGTGAAACCCTTTTGATCTCCTGATACATATCATCAGAACTCCTGATCAACTTCTACTTAATCATTCTAATATTCTTTTACTGAATTTTATCATAAGCCATATTTATAGGCTCTTCATAACTTAATAATTTTCCATAACTTTCATTATTTTAGCTAAAACATTTTAAAGTTGAGTAGTTCAACCATTTAAACGTTATTGATTCCATCTACTTTTCAGGTTATTTATGGGTCCACTTTCTTTCTAGTATTTCTTTTTCACCTGATATAATTGTAAGACCCCTTTGATTCCACTTACCCCTTTTAGCCAACATTAATTCACTCAGCTTTATTTTCCTTCTTGCCCTTTCTAGCCCTTAGAGCTTAAAAATTTATATTCAATATACTATGCATTCTTCTTTTATTTCTTTTCCCTCTCCATTTCCATAATGTGTGCTTTTTATATTCCTTATCCTTGATTGATCCTTCCATGCCACATCCTTCATGCAGATAAATTTTCACATATTTCTAATTCAACATAGTACTTAGAAGCATGTTCTAATTTCCTTCCTGCTCAGGAACTCCATTTCATGATCCAATTTTCTTCTGATACTCCTATTTCACTGCTTCAGATTTTGATGTCCATTTTTCATATTTCATCCTTTTCTCAAGTATATATTCCAAATCAGAGTCTACAAAAATCTCGGCGTTAGGTAAGGT
Source organism: Panthera uncia (assembly GCF_023721935.1). Taxonomy (NCBI): domain Eukaryota; kingdom Metazoa; phylum Chordata; class Mammalia; order Carnivora; family Felidae; genus Panthera; species Panthera uncia. The sequence continues at coordinate 32,108,247 of NC_064812.1, forward strand.
ATTTGAGTAAGGTTTGATATCAACTTGACACATACCATGGAAAAACTAGGGTAGAAAAATATATGTATAGTTCTGGGTCTTATTTATAAACTTTGCATCTTGCTCACAAGTGTCGAGGCAATTTTAACCCAGTAAGTAACCCCTTGGTTTCTTGACTTCTTCTTCTGGTAGTTTGTGGCCAGTGGGATTTATTAAAAAAAAAAATATTTGCCAGTAGTTTTATATCCACCTCACTTGTCAAGCTCTTCTTGAATATTTATAGTTTTGTAATAATATTCATTTTAAGTGGTGTAATAGTTATCATAGGCTAACTGCTATAACAAATGTACCCCAGATGTATGTATCATGGCTCGAACACAATACTTATTTACTGTACTGCACTGGGGAGGGCAAGAGAGTGGCAGTGCGACCTTCTTCCACAGAGTCATTCAGTAAGAGGTGGATGGTGACTCTCATGTCTTCAACATGTTGTGTCCAAAGTCACCTTGTGCATCATCTCCATTTGAGCCAGAGAAAAAAATAACATGAAGGAGCATGTGGCCTGGGCTTGGCACCCAATGCTCCCATGTACATTGCACTGGCAAAAACATCACATACCTGCATCTAACTGCAAGGGAAACTGGGAAATTCGATCCACCTGAAGGAAGAAGAGGGGAGTCTGGATTTTGGTGAGTAGCTAGCAATTTCTGCCACACAATGGAAGGAAATAATTTTTTTCTAATTACTGGTAGAGATTGTAAATAATAAATGTGAAATGGAAAAGAGGTAGTGAAAATGAAAAGACGTGTGGTGTGATTAATTTTTTTATAGATAAACTTTAAAGCTGAATATTTTTATGATCACCCCATACGCGATTTAAATTTTTTTCTCATCAACATTATATGCTAAACATGAATGCTAAAATATTATAAAACAATAGGGAGGAAGTAGTTGCGTGTTTGAGAAGCAGGTTTCCATACTGGACAGTTTCAAAGACCTAAGCATGCAAATAAAAAATGAGGCAAACCATGAAATGTTTGGTATGTTATATTACCTAACATGCTTCAAACATGTGTTGTTGACTTAAAAAAATGAGCACTTTTTTTCCATACCCTAATGCCTTGCACATGAACCCAAAGAATCATTTAGGAAATTTCACACAAAAAAAATGCCTCCCAAAATACTGTTCCCAAGAAGTACTATTAGTGTTGATCTTTGAAATTATGGAAGATGCAGGATTAGTCTGAGAGAAAATGGAAAGAAAATTATGATGTAACAAAAAAATCAAGTAATTGGTACTTTGATAAGTGAACTGGCTACTTAATTGTCTTGGTTGGCAGGTTGAATAGGTTCTGATTAACGCGTTTCCATAACAATGGAAAACTGACACATCTAATCTTTAATTAGAGTTGCCCCCTACCTATCTTACAGAAATGTTGTGAGGACTAACGAGATAAAATACATGAAGTGCTCTGAGCTCATTTGTACTGAACTATAGAAAATCAATAAAGTTTAAGGAATATATTACCTATTATGATCACTATGATAGCCTGGTTTCCCAGTTGGCCCTGAATTTCAGTACAGCTCCCAATCAAAACGGACTTTTTTTTTTTTTAACATTAACTTGGAAAATCATACAGTCATCTGAAGCTGCCTGGAGGGTCTGCTTTATTTGAAAATAATAAAATCTCTGTGTTATTTCAAAGATGATAAATTCACGGAGTCTGACTTTGCTTTTGTCTATTTTTATGAAAAATTGAGTCTTAATGTCCCAAAACGAAACATTCTTTTACTTTTTAACAAATACAGTACCAGAAACATATCAACTGCTTTGCAATCTTAAGATGATAAAGGCATATATTTTTATATATCTTACTTGAGTCAGACTATATACCAACTTTCCAAAAGTGGAATGCAAAAGTTGCAATCTGCCTTCCACTCGGTTTCAAGACATGATAGAAAAGTTGCCACAAGACTGACTAAACTAAAATAAAATAGATACCAAGGCATTGTTGGAAAAAAATCAAATTTGTTCCTTATAAGTTTGTCACAAAAATATCACTTGTGATAAAAAAAGAGAAAAAAATGCTTCTACTTTTGAGTAGAAAATATTTTTATGATTGAAAATGAAACATCGGTAAGCAGCCTATACATTCACAATAAATCAGGACACTAAAAGATTTTAAAATTTCACCAGGACATCATGATCTTCCCCTTCCTGGGTTTTTCTACATGGTATTTATTATCACCTGAAATGTTTTATATTTTACTTGCTTAATAAACTAACCTTATAGAAATCCATAGTCGTATGATAGCTACCAACCACATGTAGCTAATCACTGAGGTTAATTACAATTTAGAATCATTTCCTTAATCTCATTAGCTACATGTCAAGTGCTTAATAGCTAAATGTGGCTACTGGCCACCATACAGGACAGTGAAGAATAGGACATCTCCATTGTTGCAGAAGCATTGTCTGGACAGTGCTTTCAGTTAGCAACGGGTTTTACTCCAACAAATTTATACTGATTTTAGTCGTTAAAACATAAAATACAAATTATTCACAAAAGGGGTTCGAAATTGTAGTTTCACGTTGAAACCACGTTTCTCATTAAATGCACGACTGCAGATATTTCATAATCATCAGTGTGAGTGATAAAGTTCCTAGTGAATAAAGAATTCCTGAGTGGACCCAGCAATAAAGAACCACAAACTTGTTTGCTAACCTCAGCAGGTAAGTTCTTATTTTGGTAGAGTTGGAGGGCATCAACTAGAACATCTGGGATAGGGTTATTCACTACTATGTATTTGGACTTTCTGGATGCCAAGCTTTCATGCTCTCCCAGCAAGAAAATTTTGCGGAACCCATTTACAGATGAGGAAACTGCTAGTTGAGGAGAGTCACTATCCACCATAGTAACCTTCCTCATTCCTGCAACTGTAAAGATCACACTCCTAATTTGACTGTTTTAACTACATTGGCAATTTAACCACATTTTCATTGGGATTACTCCGGTTTCAACTCATCCTGAATTTTTAGCATAATAAAGTGGTAGCTTAGAGATGACCTAACAGCTGCCTATTAATTTCAACCCAATTGCAGTACTTTCTTTTGGCTCCCTGCCACCTTTTCCCCTCCCCAACGTCCTGGCTTTGCAGGAGTGTTTATGCTAATATCTGCAAAATTATCTCACCCAACAAAAGCTGATCTCTCAAGGCAAATTTTAAGTCATGTTTAATGCCTCAACTCTCATTTTCCTTTTAAAAATCTTTTTATGGCTTTCCTTTCATAGAGTAGCTAAATTTATAATATACGCATTGCACATCACTATCTCAAGTCCTTTGTGAAACAAAGCAGGGATATATAGGCATATGCGACCAACTAGGTAAATAACAATCGGCTAAAGTGGTTGCAATATTCAGTATCACTTAGTTGTTCTGAAATCTGATAAATAAATGTGGCCTCATACATCCCTGGCCAGAGGACTTGTAAAGAGGAGGAATTAGCTCATTAATGATTTCTCTATAAGGCTTACATGATGTGCTGTGAACTCCTCTGTGTCATGATGTCCTCAGTGTGTTTTCTGTTCATTGTCATATTCAAGTCAGAATGATACGTTGATTGATTCATTCACTCATTCATTCAACACACTTAATAGACACCTGGCATACACTGGACACTGCTAAACACGGGGGTACATAAGTGAACACACAGTACTTGATTCCAAAGAACTAAGAATAGAGTTACAGTGATAAATGCATTCATTGGCTATAATTTGGTAAGTGTGTTGATAGAGACATATAAATATTAGTTTAGGTCAGAGAAAGGGCTCCTAATTCAACCTGGAAAAGACTGTGTAGGCTCCTTGGAGAGGATTATCTTATTCTAGATTGTTAATAGATGAAGAAGAAACTAGGAGAAAGAAAAAGGCAGCTTTCGTGATTCAGGTTAAATAGGGTATCATGAGTCATGCTAAGGAAACCAGAAATGTTTTTGGTGAAGAAGAAGGGAAGATTGTCAAAGTGTATGTGTATGTGTGTGTGTGTGTGATAGTGTGTGTCTGGCAAATGGCTGCCTGTCTGTGCACACATGCATGCGGACATCAGAACGTACACGGTGGGTAGGTAAAGTCGCAGGAATAGCCTTGTGGTCGCCCACTGTAGAATTTCTCTACTTTTTCCCTTTCTTATTCTGAAATTTCTTTCTCGATTCACAAGGCTTTTGGAACAATGGTGATCACTTTAGAAGTGCAAATTCCTATTCGAGAACTGATCTGCAGTTCGCATGGGCATCAGAGAACCACTGCTTTTCTGTAGTCACATGCCAAAAGGGGGCAGGGAGAGGGACTTCATAGTTTCATTCCAACATAGGTATTCAAACAGATTGAATTGAAGCCATACACAGGAGGACACTCTACCAGTATACTACTCATCTGGGGTGGGATTTAAAGAATCCCATGACAAAGACTATTAGGCCTCCAAACCTCAGCTTTCCACCCGCTACTTAAGGATACAGCTAGATTACACTTCCAAGCTTCTGTTGCAATAGGTATAGCATGTGATTAAGTGCTAGCCATTTCTCTCCTGGATTGTTGTAGTTTTCTAAATGATTTCCCTTCTTCTGTCCGCGACCCCCCCCCCCCCCCCGCCTCCGGCCCAATTCTCTACACAGCAGGCAGAATAATCCTATAAAAATGTATAAATCTCTTCATGTCAGACCTTGCTCCAAATTCTCCAATAATTTTCCAACCTTGGGGCACCTGGATGGCTCAATCAAACGTCCGACTTTGGCTCAGGTCATGATCTCACAGCTCGTGAGTTTGAGCCCTGCATAGGGCTCTCTGCTGTCAGCACAGAGCCCACATTGGATCCTCTGTTTCCCTCTGTCTGCCCCTCCCTGATTTGCACGTGCATGCACTCTCTCTCTCTCTCTCTCAAAAATAAACATTAAAAAAAAGCATTTCATAATTACCTATGAGAACCTATGATCTCCCCCACCACAACATTCATCTGTGACCTTACTGTCTAAAATTCTCTTAACTCCCAGGGGCACCTGAGTGGCTGTCGGTTAAGCGTCTATCTCTTGGTTTCGGCTGTCACTATCTCACAGTTCATGGGATCGAGTCCCACGTCCGACTCTGCACTGACAGTGTGAAGCCTGCTTGGGATTCTCTCTCTGCCTCCCTCCCCAGCTAGTGCTCTCCCTCTCTCTCTCTTTAAATAAATACATAAATAACCAAACATTTAAAAAGAATAAAATTCTCTTAACTCCCTAGATGATAGCAATACTGACTCCTTTGCTCTTCCTCAATTTTTTCCTCTGTGTTTAGAACAGTTTCTCCAAATGTCCATCATGGGTCACCTCCTCACCACTTTCAGATTTCTGCTCAAATGACACCTCAGTGATGAGGCCAGTCCTGAACTCCTTCCTTAAAGAGCAGACTGACACCTACCCAGCCAGCCACGTTTGCCTTCCATTCACTGGCTCTCTTCCTGGCTTTGTGTTTCTCCAGTATACTTAATACAAAATGACAACAGGATCTAGCAATAGGATCTAGCTGATATTAATCATGCTACTTGTAGTAACTTAGTAGGTGAATATGTAGGTTTCATTGTTTTCCTCCTTCTAATTTCAGTCACTCCTTGCTGTGAGTTGTCTGACTCTACAACCCTCAGTTTTCTCATGTGTAACTGACTCCTTCATTTAGCCCTTTAGCCACTGAGAGGTTACTTTGTAGCAGGCAGGTTAGCAAACAAGGGGAAGGAGTAGTGACTGGGAAATCTCTCACAGGGTGATCGCCCTCATGGAGCTCAATCCACTGAGGAAGGTGAATGACAAACAGTTATTGTAAATGTGGTGAGTGTGGAGTAAGAAAACATGAAGTGCATAGAAGAGTGGTCATGGAGTCGAGATTATACCAACTGGTTTCTTCTAAGGTCCCTTGCACTGTAATGATCTATAATTATGTTTACTTCATTTTATTGAGATAAAGTTGGAATATAAAATTATATAGTTTTCAGGTGTACATTATAATTTGATATTTGTCTACACTACAAAGTGATCACTACCATAAGTCTAGTTACTATCCATCATTACTGAGCATCTTACCCATTTTATCTACCCTCCTACCCGCTTCCCCTCTGGTAACCACCAGTCTGTTCTCTGTATAGATGAGTTTGTTTTGTTTTGCTTGTTTTGTACTTTAGATTCCACATATAAGTAAAATCATAAGTTATTGTCTTTTCTCCATCTGACTTATTTCATTTAGTATGTCAAGTTCTATCCATGTTGCTACAAATGACAAGATTTCCTTCTTTCTAAATGGCTGAGTAGTATAGCATTGTACATGTGTGCATATGTGCATGTGTATAGTATAGCATTGCACGTGTATGTGTATATATCTTACACATACCATATCTTCTTTGTGTACACACACACATGCACACACATACACCATATCTTCTTTATTCATTCGCCCATCGTGGAAGTTGCTTCCGTATCTTGGCTACTGTAAATAATGCTGTGATGAACTCAGGGGTGTATATTTCTTTTCAAATTAGTGCTTTCATAGTCTTTGTTTTTTTATTTTTTTATTAAAAACTTTTTAATGTTTATTTATTTTTGAGGGGGGGCGGGCAGAGAGACGCTGAACTGATTGAGCCGCCCAGGTGCCCCCTCATATTCTTTGGATAAATACCCAGAAGTGGAATAGCTGGGACATACGGTACTTCTGCTTTTAATTCTTTGCGGAATCTCCATATAGGTTTCCACAGTTATTGCACCAATTTACATTTCCACTAACAATATATGAGGGTTTCCTTTTTTCCACATCCTCTCCAACACTTATTTCTTATCTTTTTGATAATACCCATTCTAACAGATGTGAGGTGTAATTTCATTGTGGTTTTGATTTTCCCTGATAATAAGTGACACTGAATGTTTTTTCAAGTGCCTGTTCGCCATCTATGTGTCTTTGGAAAAATGTTATTCAGATTCTCTGCCCATTTTCTAATTAGATTGTTTGATTTTTTTTTTATTGGTGAGATGTATGACTTCTTTATATATTTTGGATATTAACCCCCATTGGTTAGATGATTTGCAAATATCTTCTTCCACTCAGGTTACCTTTCATTTTGTTCATACTTTCCTTCACTATACAGAAGCTTTTTGGTTTGTTGTAGTCCCATTTTTTTATTTTTGCTTTTGCTTCCTTTGCCTTTGAAGTCAGAGCCAAAAATATATATCATTAAGACCAATGTCATCTATGTTTTCTTCTAGGAATTTTATGATTTCAGGTCTTAAATTCAAGTCTTTAATTGATTTTGAATTAGTTTTTGTGTTTGGTGTAAGAGAGTGGCCTAGTTTCATTCTTTTGCATGTGGTTGTCCAGTTTTCCCACCACCATTTACTGAAGAAACTGGCATTTCTCCATTGTATATTTCTGCCTCCTTTTTCATAAATTATTTGACAGTATATACATAAAACTTGATTTTATGTATACACACACACACACATATATATATATATATACTTATACACACACACACACACATATATATTTCTGGGCTCTATTCTGTTGCACTGATCTATGTGTCTTTTTATGTCAATATCATACTATTTTGATTATTTTACAATTTTGTGATATAGTTTGAAATCAGGGAGCATGACTTCAATTTTTCCCTCCTTTCTCAAAATCACTTTGCTATTCAAGGCCTTTGGTGGTTCCATAGGAATTTTAGAATTATTTGTCTTAGCTCTTTGAAAAATACCATTGGGATTTTGACAGGAATTGCGCAAGAATCAGATTTGCTTTGATATTTTAACAATGTTAATTCTTCCAATCCATGAACTTAGAACAGCTTTCCATTTATTTGTGTCTTCTTCAACTTCTTTCATCAGGGTCTTGTAGTTTTCAGCATACAGGTCTTTGACTTTTTTGATTAAATTTATTCTTAGGCATTTTATTCTTTTTGATGCAATTGGAAATATGATTATTTTCTTAATTTCTCTTTATCATAGCTTGTTATTCATATGTATAATACAGAAAATTTCTGTATATTTATTTTATACCCTGCAACTTTACTGAATTTATTAGTTTTAACAGCTTTTTGGTGGAGTCTTTTGGGTTATCTATAGAGTATCATGTCATCCACAAATAGCAACCGTTTTACTACTTCCTTTAAATTTGGATTACTTTTACTTCTTTTTCTTGCCTAATTGCTGTGGCTAGGATTTCTAATACCATGTTAAATAAAAGTGGTGAGAATGGGCATTCTAGTCATGTTTCTGATCTTAGAGGAAAAACTTTCATCTTTTCACTGCTGTGTATGATGTCAGCTGTGGTTTTGTCATGTATATAGCCTTTACTGTATTGAGCTACATTTCCCCTATACCCACTATGTTGAGTTTTTATCATAAATAAAAAATTTTGTTATTTTGTTATTTTATCATAAATAAAAAATTTTGTTAAATTTTGTCAATGCCTTTTCTGCATCTATTGAGATGATTAGGGGTGCCTGGGTGACTCAGTCAGTTGAGTGTCCATCCCTTGATTTCAGCTCAGGTCCCCATCTCATGGGTTTGTGAGTTTGAGCCCTGCACGGGCTCCATGCTGGTGGTGCAGAATTTGCTTGGGATTCTGTCTGTCTCCCTCTCCTTCTGCTTCTCCCCTGTTTGATCTCTGTCTTTCTCAAAATAAACATTAGTAAAAAAAAAAAGAGATGGGCATATGATTTTCATCCTTCATTTGTTAAGGTTGTATATTACACTGGTTGATCTGTAAATGTTGGACCATCCTTGTGCCCTTCAAATAAATTCCATTTTGTCATGGTATATGATCCTTCTGATGTATTGTTGAATTTTGTTTGCTAATATTTTAAGTATTTCTGTATCCATATTCATTAGGGATATTAGCCTACAATTTTCTTTTTTGTGTGTGTGGTGTCCTTGTCCAATATTAGTATCAGGGTAACGTTGGCCTTGTAAAATGGGTTTGGAAGCATTCCTTCCTTTTCAGTTATTTGGAAGAGTTTGAGAAGCATAGTTATAAAATCGTTGAATATTTGGTAGAATTCACCAGTGAAGCCATCTGGTCCTGGACATTGGTTTGTTGGGATATAAGTTTATTTCTGACACTATTCATTTAAGAGAGAAAAAAAAGGAAGGGACCAGAAAGGGAACGAGGGACCTAATAGTTATTCAATGGCATACTGTATCACTGAACACTTACCAGAAGGTTCATCTCTAAAATATATCATGCCATTTGCAGCCACGTGGATGGAACTGGAGGGTATTATGCTAAGTGAAATGAGTCAGGCAGAGAAAGACAGATATCATACGTTTTCACTCGTATGCGGATCTTGAGAAACTCAACAGAAGACCATGGGGGAAGGGAAGGGGAAAAAATAGTTACAAACAGAGAGGGAGGGGGCAAACCATAAGAGAGTATTAAATAGAGAGAACAAACAGGGTTGATGGGAGAGGGTGAAAATGGGTGACGGGCATTGAGGAGGGTACTTGTTGGGATGAGCACTGGGTGCTGTATGTAAGCCAATTTGACAATAAATTATAGTAAAAAATAAAATAAAATAATGCTAAAAATAAATAAAATAAGGTAATTATTACTCTTATTGGATTATTGGGAATCCAATACTCAGGTGGGTATTGTTATTCCCATTGTAAGACAGTAAATTGAGGATGGGACTTACAATATAGGCACACAATCACATACTGTATCACAATACTATTTGTAATGTAGTCTAGGGACAACTGCTACTGTTCTCCCATAAAATAAGGAGGCTGTAGCATAATATAAATCAATGCACTGCTTCTTTTCTCCAGAAACTCTTGCTACAAAAAACCCAATGTTGTTTGACCTAAACAGGATGTTTTGTAACTGATTTACATTTCGCATATTCTATAATAGAAAGGGGTAAGGGAGAGTGGGATTGTAGTGGGTAAGAGTCAGCATAGCACGATGGATTCTGAGAACTGGCTGAAATGCAGGAGGGAAGGGTGGAATGTGAGGAGACAGGGTGGTGAAAGATATAGCTAGAGAACCAACAAGGGATCATGTAATTAAAAGATTTTATATGGCATGCCTAGAAATTTGACCCTATTTTCAGAACAATGAGAAACAGAGTTTTGGCTACTCTAGAGAATGCTCTGGCCATACTTGATTCGTTATTTTAATTGTGTGTGTAAATTATATTTTCATATTCCTTTACAGTTTCATTCAGGTTTTAGTGGTTGTCTTATCTATTTATATAATTTCTTAAATAATAAATATGGATATCAATGCTTTGTTACATTGGTGGTAAATACTTTATATAGTTTGTTGTTTGCATTTTGATATTTTTGTGTGATTTTTAATGCCTTCAATAAATGACTGTTCAATGAAGAGATAACTTGCTTTTTGTATTGTAAGGATATAGTTATTATTTGGTTTAATGAAGCATTTTACAGACTCGTAAGTCTTTTATAATTGATGAACATATTCTAAATGCTTAAAGTTTATCAAGAATTCAGACAGTTTTCTTTTCTTGTTGAGAGGACTGATGATCCAGGTAATCTCACTGTTAGTTCCAGTTCTTCTGCCGTATCACTGACCTTGAAAAAGGTACTGAATCTCTCTGTTTTCCTTTTTATCACATGCAAAATTAGGTAATACTACATACCCAATTCTGTCTGCCCCATGGAAGATATTAAACAGATGAATGAGAAAGTAGGTAATGACATACATAATTAGGATGAGGTATAAAATATTCCCTGCTCTTTGAAGGAAGATGTTATTAATTTCAAAGCATCATTATAAATCATAATTTATTCCTGCTTGCTTAAAGCAAGGGAACAGGGGGCAACCCAGTTCAGGTAGCAAGACAAGCTTTTCTTATTTCTGTTTATCCTCTTGTTCCGTTTCATTGAGTTTTATCATTCTTTGAAATCCTCAAATGGCCAGGGCCCTGTGGAAGGTATTTTCAATCCATTACAACATGGTTACCTCATTTAAAATTCATCTGTAACCAGGACCTACCGGAAAAGAAAATGGAAGATTTGAAAAAAAAAAAAATAAAAAAAAAAGATCAACAAAAAGGTAATGTGGTATTGGAGCCTTCAGAGGTTGACACAAAACTCCTTTTCAAGCTAACACGAATAACTTTTGAACATGTATTTTACTTCATAGTATTCTTGTGAATCATCAAAAAACTGAGGGAAAATGTGGTTTAACAGACTGTCCCATAACAAAATTTGGAAAACAATTATTATATGTAATTCACCTTAACAATTATTATATGTAATTCACCTTATAAAATCTTGTTACACCCAATTTTTGAAACGTGGGTCAACTTAAGGTCTAATGAATAAAGTCGCTCGTATTTTTCTTTAAAAAGAAATGTACAAAGTACCAAATAATCATTATAGATTTAGTGTGTGTTTGTTACAAAGTATTTTTATACAAATTATTTCATTAAATCTCTGTAATTCCATTATGTAACGATTATTATGAACATTTTAATGCCCAGGGAAATCACTCTCACCCAGTGAATTTCCATGATCTACACAAGTTTAAGAACCAGTATTTGAAAGCTGGTTTTCAAGGTCCAAATTGAGTGTGTTTGTCAAGAACACTACAGCTAAATCTAAACGGGATTTTATAAACATCAAAGGTGACAAACTCAAATGCTTACAGGGACTAGACAGGCCACAGAAATGTGCAAAGCAGGCCAGATGGGGAATGAAATGAACGGTAACAAAGACTGCTATCTGAAGGGGAAAAGGTTGTGTCATGGCCTTTAGTTGCTTTAATTGGGGAGTAGTGTTGCCAAATAATCCTGTTTCTACAGAATCTAAATTTTTTTTTCATGTAACATCTTCTGACGTTTTTAAATGACGGCAATAATTAAAATTCACGATGAGTAAAAGATAACACATCTGCAGGCAGTGCATAGAGAATAGACCATCAGCTGGGACCCTCCAGCGTACCTGTTCCTATTTGATAAACAAATGAGGAAAGCTATCCCATTTTACAGACAAGGAAGCCAGAGCTGGGAAAAAAAAAAAAAAAAAAAGAGTTTGCGATTTACTGAAGGTCACCCAGGCTAGCAAGTGACAGCAATGTGAGACTCAAACCTCACCAGTTACTCTTTACGCTTCATTTTACTGCCTTGTTTATTTTGTGAAGTGTCTAGAAATCGGAGGAAATCAAATTATTCCATTACACAATTATGTGCTTCTGCCCCACTGCGTGATGATGTGTGAGCCAACAGCACAACACTCTGCTGTCCAGACGTTTCACAGCTGCCACAGCTTGAAACAGAGCTGGGGGTGGCTTTGAGTACAAGTGCACAGGAGTAGGACTCAAAGGGTGCTTACCAATGGGGAGAAAAGAGGAAACCTGAGGATGAAAATGGACGATTTCCAGTTAGAATTACCATATTGTAATTCTGTTAGTTATCAGACTAAGTACACAGCAGCTTATCTGACAAGAAATTGTCCTTATGGGCATGATTTAACCTAGAGATGTCTGATTTCCTCATATGTGGTGTCCAGATGGTCCTTTCTGCTCTATGTTGAGACCAGGAGGCATAAAGGCCATTTCTAAAACAGAGACAATGAAGTAAGTGCAGCCTGGAAATGCGCAAGGCTGGTCAACATAATGTACTCAATCAGATTATATTTTTAAAGCTAATTCCCTATTACTGACATAGGCAATTGATGAGGGGAAAAAAAGGGTACTATTTTTTAGTGATTTTGCTAGAGGTGCTCTTACACATGACTAGGAGCTGATGAGATAGATCCTGTGGTCATGTAGGCTCTGCAATAAAATATGGGAAAGCAAAAGGAGGGCTAACAAAATGAACCAAAGAGAAGCCTAATGTTCTGTTTGAGAAATGTTGCATCTTCCTTTCGATGCAGAATTAATTCTGTGCCACACTTCAGTATCTCTTACATACTATTGACAGGAAGCGTCGGTGTGTGAGAAGGAAAATGGTGTAGAGAACTTGGCTGAGGAAAAGCCCAACGGTAAGTAGTCCACACAGGATGGAACACATAAGCCACACAGTAAATAATTAAACAGAAATCTTCTAAAATGCCCTGTTTATGCGTAACTTCTTACAGGCAGCTCCAAATTACAACATTGGCTATTTGCATAGGATATTACAGAGCCATCTATCACAGTATTCAAGAAAAAGAAAGTACCTCAAACGACATTTTTCTCATTTGGAAGTACAATAACTTTGTAAGTTAAAATTTGGAAAGCTTCCCAGTTTTCAGCAGTAAAACGATAATGCTCGACGTATCATTTTAAAGTGGAATCTCCTAGAAGTTAATTCAGTTGACAAGGTCACATTTAGACGCTATTTTTTTCTCTTATGTTTTGCACTCAAAATAATTCCCAAATCCTATTATTCAAGCACTGGAAGTTACCATAGCAATTCATATGTCTGCTCATACTCAAGGTACCTCTGAGATAGAGAGCTACTTAAAAAACAAAAACCAAAAAAAAAAAAAAAAACCCAAAAAACAAACAAACAAACAAAAAAACCCAAAACCTAACCTTCCGTGATACCGATCATGGAATTCATAGTGTTTTGAGAAAGGGAAATAAACCAGAGACACCTAGTTGTTGGGTAGAATTGTTTCATTTTAGCAAAATCTTACTGTGAAGATTTAGAATAGTGCTGGATTTGAGGGCAAACTCTGGAGCTGGCATGCCTGGGTTCAAAGCCTCATTCTTGAAAACAAAAATTTTAAGCGTTTATTCATTTTTTTTTTTTTTTTTGAGAGAAAGAGAGACAGAGTGTGAGCAGGGGAGGGGCAGAGAGAGAGGGAGACACAGAATCAGAAGCAGGCGCCAGGCTCTGAGTCTGAGCTGTCAGCACAGAGCTCGATGCGGGACTCAACCCCATGAACAGTGAGATCATGAGAATAGTGGAACCGAAGCCGGAGGCTCTACTGACTGAGCCACCCAAGCACCCCAAAGCCTCATTTTACCACTCACTTGCTGTGTGACCTTTATATAACTTCTTTGTACCTCCATTTCCCCCTCTATAGAAAACAGTATCTACCTCAAATGCAGTATTTGTGAGGATTAAATACATTAACATTTGAAAGTAATTATCACACAGCACCAAGTTCATAGTAAGCGTTATGTAAGAATTAGCCTTTATCTTAAAGAAAGACATGTTTTCACAATAGAAGATAAAATATATTTTCAAAGAAGAAATTTTAAAGATATTTTATAAGAAAAGCATTGAACTTGAAATCTTATGGGGATATATTTGAGTTAAGCTGTGTTTTTCTTTCGGTAGGGAGAAGAAAAATGATAGAGATTCAATGCAGAATATCTAAAATTCCTTGACTGGGAAAAATGGTACACCTTTAGTATTTTTTCTGCATTTAAAGTACAATACATTATGATTCCTTTTGTACCTCTTTCATAAGTTTCAGATTTTAGAAATGAATCTATTTGAAGTATATCCAAAGTTGTTAACATTTTGATACATCTAAGGCACTTTGACTGGCTTAAAATTTCCTTCACATAAATCAGTCAATCCTAGGTAGTCTTTGTTTTAACTCCTAACTCTTTTTTTAGAAAGTAATCATGACCTAAGACATTTTTTTTCATAACAAAGCATCAATTTTCCCCTTTAACTTATGAAATTTATTCTCTCAATTCCAATTTCCATTGGTTTTGCCCATTTTGCCATGTTGGTTTTTTCAAATATTGCTCTTACATATTTAAAAATATTTATTTTTAAATATTAGAACATAATCAACAGTTTATTTTTCCATACATTTCCACCCAACTTCTTTCTTCAACAAAGCAGATAGAAAGAATGCTATGTTAAAATAGTCCAACATTCTTATGTGCTTATGTGCTTCAGGTCAGAAACATTCAGAACCCAAATTTCTTTTCCATGTGTTGAAATAAAACTGATGTTTTAGGAGAAGAAAGTAAACCTTATTGATGTTTTTGAAAATGATTTAACTTCAATACTGTAGTTGAGGGTGTTTCTAGTTAAGCAGAGAGTGTTACTTTACCATTTTGGATTATCCCATACAATTCAAATTTTAAAAGCACTGTACCTAAGTCTCTTGATGGTTCAAGAACATTTCTTGAACCTTGGTGGCTTTAAACTATGTAAATGCTACTGAAGAGAAGAATTATGAATCCATGTTATGGTCAAATGGTCAGGATGTTTGTTTAAGTGAAAGACCATTTGTGGCTTCTGGCTATTAAAAAGCAGAAGGTATTCTCCTCTTCCTGGTCCCAGATTCTTAGAGAACACAGTACTTAGGTGAGAGATCTTCAAAGACATAATGGCTTCTGCCCTGTAATTTAGATCTCTGTAAATTTTGCTAGCCTGGAGGCAGTATGTAACAGTTAAGAGTTAGGATATCAGATTACAGAAAAACCTACCTTTGAATTCTGGCCCCACCTTTTGCTAAATGTATGACTTGGGAAAGCCCCAGTTTTTACATCTATAAAATACTAGTGATAGCACCTAGTTCCTCATAGATGGTGATGGATTAAAAAAAGAAATTAAAAAATAAAAAAACAAAACCCACACACATGTAAAGTCCCTAAGAGAGAGTGCAGTTCACAAACTTAATAAACAGTGACAAGGGTTTTCTATTACTATTTATTTCTAGTGCTGTAATTTCTAGAGACCTGACATTTAGATCTTCCTGCTTTTTTTCTTTCTTTCCAATCTCTGCCTCTGGAACTTGTCTATTTATTTATTTACAATCTTACCTTTGTCCACAGGATTTGAGACCTCAAGGGCTGAAAGTGGTCCTTCCTTCCTTACAGACAGGGACCACTGCTCAACCTCATGTGCCGGTCCCGTGAGGGAACCAGTTGGCTGAGGTCAGTGCTTTAGTCCAGGACTTCAAAAGGGGCTTCTCTGGAAGACTGACGCTGTATGCTCATCCACACTCCCCTCTGTTCTTTGCTTGAGAGTAGAGTCGTGGCTATCAACCTGGCTCCCCTTTTGGTTATAACTTCTTAACTCTGCTCTTCGAAATACCTTCCCATTTCCTATCTTCGCTAATAGCGCTTTTTTTTCCACCACTGTTGACTTTCTCAAATTCTCAGAAGAAAGTTTCTTAACAACCTGGATGCATACATTTCCTAATCGTCAATAGAATGGACATGTCTTTCTAGCCAGAGGTCAAGTATTGATGGTGTGTAGGTCACAATGGCCCCAAAGATACCTTAGAGCAGTGATTAAACATTTCTTGACCACCAATGCCTTTATCTGGGTCATGAATTTTCCAACTTATATTCTGACACATTCCCTCCTAGTTCTATTCCTTTACTCCCACAGTCCAGTACGTTGCCTGAATCACCTGCCTGATCTTACTCGGGTTGGTGTCCTGCCTGGACACTGACTCAACAACCTGACGGAGTTCTGTCAAGTGGGGAACATCAATAACACATAAGCTATCCATCGCTATTAGATTTGCTCAACCAGGGGTTCTAGAATTAGCATGCTGCCCGTTTCTGGTGCCCAAATACATGGGTTTATCCTGAACCACAGTCTCTGGCTTCATAGGCTTTGGGGCTATGAAGGGCGTACTTCCCTTTGACCGTTGTAAAGGCATATGTAAAATGATTTCCTCTGAACTTAATCTCTGTCTCATTCTCCCACCTTCTTCTCATCTCATGGCCTCTTTTTGAGCAACTAAACCAGGTTCATAAAAGTCGTCTTATGACAGTATGTGAAATCAGCCTATATCTCATCCACCAACACTGCACACCTAATGTATTTCTATTAGTTTGTTGTTTTGTGGTTTCCCTCTATCATTACTAGATGATTACATATGGAATGCCTTTAAAAAATATGATGCAAGGTATGGAACAAAAAGGCAATGAGGAGAAATGAACAATACAAACGAATCCATTTTGATTTCCTCCTTACCACTAAACACAAGACTTGGTTTCTTCTGAAAGATTTATGAGGCTTCCTACCATAAAGGAGGCTGGATTACAGCTATGCTTACTTTATAAAATGAAATTCTGCCATCATAGGCAAGGGTTCATGGCTGTAATTATTTCAATGATCTTCCTAGTCAATGTGTCTTGCACAGCTGAGCCAAACTCTCCTTTCACAGGCAGGCAGGCCATTTCATAAGAAGTCTAAAAGCTCCCACAACTTTGTGTGACCTTGCATCGAATAACACTGGAAAATTGATTTGGCTCTAGTAATAAAAGACCGTCTGCATTATCTGCATTCTAATTATAATTAATATAACCAGGATAACTGCTGTATTATTTACGATTAGAGCTATGGTGAGCACAGTGTAATAATAATCTGCTACATAATTTTTTATTGATCTGATGGCTTTATTGCAGAAAAAACAAAATGCTACACCACTGCATAACTAAAATTGCCTTTCTTGACATGAGTGTTTAGACAGAGGATTTCATTTAACATTTCTTTTATCTGATGAAATTCTCATAGTTTAAATATCATAATAAGTGTGATGCTATGGGATCTTTCAATTTTCCTCTTTGAAAAGAACCGAAGAAGAGGCATAATTCATCCACCCAGGTTTCTCATTCTTTACTTACTGAGTATCATTAATTCCCTGACACAAGAGCCATCACACATTTCATTAACAGGAATGGAATAAACCTGAGAAAGAAGGGGCTTTCAGTTAAGGGAATGCTCTCTCTCACCCTAAATAAACTGTGGATAATACAGAACGTCGTATAACTGTAGTCACAGCATTAGTGTATTTTTCTTTAACAGAAAGTTAGAAAGTTATGCTTTTAAAAATGTTAGTTGAGATTTTTAGGAGTGCAGAGATCTTTATCAACCTAGGTAAGAGTGTTTACCATTCTCTACCCTGTTTTAGGGATGAAAGCTTACTTCAGTTATATCACAAATTGGAAAACATCTCATACAAGTAAGTGAATGGTAAACTTTGGTAAAGAAGTAAACCTAACAATTCTGAATCGTCAGATTTCAGCAGGACTTGCCAAGTCATGCAATGAAGATTTGTAATTACCAAAAGGATTAAAACCTGACAATCACTTTTTTAATGTCTAATTTTAATAAATAAATGTTTAGAATACTGAGTGATGAAATTATAAACACTATTGTGTTTACAGTTGGTTAGCTTTGTAAGACTTTGGAAAATCAGCAATATATAATATATAATTTTTACAGTCCGTTTCACCTATGTTTGCATTTGTCAATCAGGCCTTAAGATACTTAGCTGCTTCTATAATATCATGAAATAGATTTTAATCTCCATGCAGTATTTTGAAAAATATATTCACATCATCTTGCACAGATTTATAATGAGTTCCATGCATGTTATCTCAGTTAATCTTAACAATAACAAATCATATAAGAGAGGAAACACAAGTATTTCCTTTTGACAGGCATAGTAACTGAGGCTTGAACAGCTGGGATGTAGCAGATTCACATCTAACACTTTTACCTCCTGATCTAGGATCCTGAATTTTTCTTTAATTTTTTTAAAGTTTGTTTGTTTGTTTGTCTATTTGGGGGGGGGGGGGCACAGAGAGAAAGAGAGAGGGAGAAAGAGAATCCTAAGCAGGCTCTGTGCTTACACCATGAAGGCTTGATCTTCAACTGTGAGGTCGTGACCTGAGCCGAAATCAAGAGTTGGACACTTAATCGGTTGAGCCACTCAGGCACCCCTGAACATTTTCTATACAACATGCACTTCAGTGATTTACTTGAGTTTATTTGGGTAATCGGTGCAATGATACCTAGTCTCTACAGAACAGATCTGAATAATATATTCAGATTGTATAATTAATATATTCAGTTGTATAAAAATGCATACTCTCTAAGAGGAGTCAGTTTAAGAGGTCCTTTATTATTTATTTTTTTAAGTTTATTTATTTTGATAGAGAGTGCCTGTGCACAGTGTGTGTGTGGGAGGACAGAGAAAGAGGGAAGGAGAGAATCCCAAGCAGGCTCTGTGCTAATAGCACAATGTGGGCTCGACCCCAGGACACTGGGATCATGACCTGAGCTGAAAACAAGTGTCTGATATTCAACCGACTGAGCTACCTAGGTGACCGTAAGAGATCTTTTTTCAAATGAACATCATCATCATCATCATCATCATTCTGGCGCTGACATTTACAGAACCAGAAAATAGTAAATGTTATCTCATAATAATTGACATGTGAAAAAAGCAAGGCTTAGGGAGAAATTAAATAATTTGTTCAATGTCACATAGCTAGCCAGTGGTAGACCAAGGCTCTGAACACTGATGTATATGAAATCAGAGTTTGCCCTGTATGTATTATTTCATTTTTCTTGTGTTTCAGCTTTCCAATAATATATCTTATAGAAACCATCTTATAACTGTTTCAACAAAGAAATAAACTCAAAATGTATTTCTTTTATCTTTGTGGTTAGGAAAGCAGTAACAGAAGCATTAAATGAGTTGTCACAGAACCAGTGACCCTCAGAATCCTCATAGGCATTTATATTAGATTATTTGAACATTTTAGAATATTGTGTTAACCATGCCAACATGAATGATCTAAAATGCATTTGAAGATTATACCTTTGTGTGGATTTCGTTTTCAACTTAATTATTTGTTTACTAAGAAATTAATCTTTGTTGGGAGCAGTTATAAAGTATGTATTTTTTAGCCAAAAATATGAGGCTTGATCATAAATGAAGTTTAGATAAGACGTATAATTAACAAACTCTTTAGTGTACTCTGTAAAGTTACTCTTTACTGGTAAAGAGAGGAAGGGAGGGAGGGAGGGAGAAAGAGAGAGAATTATGTGCTATTTGAAAAAACAGAAGTACAAATATAGAAAATTGTACTTGATTTTACCCCTGGCACAGATTTTCCTCTTTCCAGCCCCTCTATTACTGTCTTAACAGTGAAATAGTAGCTAGAATGAGATAAACCTCGGAATGACAAGTAGTGTTGCGTTCCAGGTGAAGCTTTTCAAAAATTTCCCCTCTGTGTCATTTCCATTATTTGGATGATAGCAATCAGAATTTTAAAATAACTCTCTTTGCTACAATAAAGCAGATCAAGTCCATGGTAATTTTTCCTGAAAAATGTATTTTGGCCAGACCAGTACGGTAATAGGAAAGCCAATGTCCATGCCTTGCTGTGCTAAACTGTTTCTCCCTGAAATATAGGGCTTAGGTTGAACAAATACGTAAAATATAATTATATGGTATATGCCTTCAA
Organism: Panthera uncia; assembly: GCF_023721935.1. Taxonomy (NCBI): domain Eukaryota; kingdom Metazoa; phylum Chordata; class Mammalia; order Carnivora; family Felidae; genus Panthera; species Panthera uncia. The sequence continues at coordinate 32,128,442 of NC_064812.1, forward strand.
TATTTATTTTCATTTAACACAGGTTTTTAAATGTTTAAAAATCTGCTATTACAATAGTATTTAAAATTCTCTAGAAGTTGTAGCCAATGTAATAAGGCAGGAAACAAAAATCAGAACTGTAAAGCCATAAAAGGTGACAAAAAGTCATTATTCAGAAATTATGATTAATTAGGTAATTATTTTTTATTTTAAACAAATTTTAAATTAATGTTTATTTATCCCCAAGACAGAGAGACACAGAGTGTGAGTGGGGGAGGGGCGGAGAGAGAGAGGGAGGGAGACACAGAATCCAAAGTAGGCTCCAGGCTCTGAGGTGTCAGCACAGAGCCTGATGCAGGGCCTGAACTCACGAACCGTGAGATCATGACCTGAACCGAAGTCCAGCGCTCAACCAAGTAAGCCACCCAGGTGCCCCATGAGTAATTAGATAATTATTTATATCAGACAAAAAATATTTTAAAGATTAACAGCACTCGTGTATCATTACTAGAGAAAAATGTAATTGCTACAAAATTTTATTCATAATTACAACAAAACTACTCACTATATGGAAACAGTTTAATACATGGAAATATTTTAACAAGGTAGATATGTGACCCATGCGAAAAGATGTATTGATAGAAATCAGAATTTACCAATATAAAGAGAGTTAAAATGGAGAAAATATTTTAATGACAATTTGCTTCCAAATTGATTTATAAATGCAGTGTAATGTTAAACAACATCTCATTAAGTATTTCTTTTAGAACTAAATAAAATTATTTCTTAAAAAATTTTTTAATGCTTGTTTATTTTTGACAGAGAGAGAGAGACAGAACATGAGCGTGGGAGGGGCAGAGAGAGAGGGAGACACAGAATCCGAAGCAGGCTCCAGGCTCTGAGCCGTCAGTACAGAGCCCAACTCGGGGCTCGAACTCACGAACCGCGAGATCATGACCTGAGCCGAAGTCGGATGCTCAGCCCACTGAGCCACCCACGCGCCCCAAAATAAAATTATTTCTTTAATCTGGTAGAATAGATGAAGATATCTAAAATAATTTTGAAAAAGAATAATGTAAGGCAATATGTTAAAACACCATAAAGGTATAAAATCAAATCACTATGATCTAAAAATAAGGAAAGATGAAAGTATAGATAGAATCAACTGGTCTAAAAAGAACCTAGAATGTATTTATTTGGTAGATCAAACAAATCAGTTTGGGGAATGTTTCACTCTTCTAAGAATAATTATTTGGATCTACACTTTAAACCATTTACTGACATAAATGTAAGAAGGAGTGAAACTCAAAATCAGTTTTAGAGGGGCATTAGAGCACAGACATTAAGAGATGACGATTTTGCTTCCATTTCTTTTTTTTTTTAATTTTTTTTTTTTAACGTTTATTTATTTTTGAGACAGAGAGAGACAGAGCATGAATGGGGGAGGGGCAGAGAGAGAGGGAGACACAGAATCGGAAGCAGGCTCCAGGCTCTGAGCTGTCAGCACAGAGCCCGATGCGGGGCTCGAACTCACGGACCGTGAGATCGTGACCTGAGCTGAAGTCGGAGGCTTAACCGACTGAGCCACCCAGGCGCCCCATTTCCATTTCTATTTTCTCTCTGTGCAAATTCTACTCTCTGGGCTTCAGTTTTCCCAGCTATAAAACAGAGATAATAATAGTGCCCATTGCTATAGGGTTATCGAAAGGATTAAATTGGTAAATATGTGAAGTGCCGAGAAAACTGTCTGCTGCACAGTAAGAACCCTAGGAGTGTTGGCAAGTTTGTTATTATAATTAATAATACCATTACAGATTAAAGAGTTACAGTGATTTTCTTAAGTAAAAAAGAACTGTTAAACTATTTATTAAATCTCCAAATGTGAACAGTCTTTCCAAGATTTACAGGAGGCAAATAAGTTGTAAATGGAATGATCTATATATTAGACAACCTCAAAAAGAAAAATTTCACTAATTAAGAATAAAATTTTCAAAGAAAAAAGTTAAAAAAACAAAAAATAAAATTTTCAAAAAAAAAAACAAATTGAAAAACTTAAAATTAAAACAACAAAAAATGAGGAACTGTAAAATAACACTCAACATATTCATAAATAATAGATTACATACAAAAAAGAAAAAATACAAAAAATATTTTATTACTATTAATAGAAAAAATTGAAGAAGTCATTATTTTAACCTACTTCAATACCAAAGATTTGTTGTTGTTTTTTTTTTTAAATCGTAATACTTAAAACTCCCAAGGGATAGAGAATGTCATGGTAGTGAAACATGTACTGACATATTAAAATACTGTATGGCAAAATACATGTATCAAGAAATTTAAACATGCTCACTCTTGAGACACTATAGTAACCAGATCTTAAATATGAGTTTCATAAAAGTAGCTAGTTGCTATAGATCTATTGCCAATATATCAATACTCAGTTTACCAACTGAAATAATGAATGCTCTCAAGCTGGTTTATTTTCAAAATCCACAGTAAAAAGATTTTTTTTTTACATTTACTCATTTTGAGAGAGAGGAGAGTGAGAGAGAGAGGGAGCATGCATGAGTGGGGGAGGGGCAAAGAGACAGAGGGAGAGTGAGAATCCCAAACAGGCTCTGCATTGACGGTGCATAGACAGAAGTAGGGCTCAAACTCACGAACCATGACATCATTACCTCAGCCAAAGTCAGACACTTAACCAAGTGAGCCACCCAGGCAGCTCCATAGTAGAAAGATTTTTAAAGGTAGCCTTAGCCTCCATGGTTTATTTTTTTTTTTCTTAATTCTAATAGTAAGATACAGAATTTACCCAAGGAGTAAAAAATATGTCATCTAGTAAAACCAAGCAATATATACTTTAGGAATACACACATATGTGATAAAGCTATTTTTTTATAAAGTATTTTTTCATAAAGATTTTATTAAAAAATTTTTTTAATGTTTTATTTATTTATTTATTTATTTATTTATTTATTGGCAGAGCACAAGTTGGGGAGGGGCATAGAGAGAAGGAGACACAGAATCCAAAGCAGGCTCCAGGCTCTGAGCTGTCAGCACAGAGCCTGACACGGGGCTCAAACCCATGGACTGTGAGATTATGACTTGATCCAAAGTCGAACGTTGAACCGACTAAGCCAGCCAGGCGCCTGATGATCAAGCTGTTTTTTAAAGGCAAGGGAAAGGGCTGATGTGTAAAAATCAGAATGGAGGTTCATTGCTAGAAGAGGGAGATTTTAGAGAGGAGGATGTGATGAAGATAAGTATACACATAAATGAATGTCCTTCTATAGTTCTGGTTATTTATCTGGATGGTGGATTCACGGATGTTTGTTGTTTTTGCTTTGTAATTCATATATATTGCGTGTTTGGTGCTCGCATCACATGTAAAATTATATATTTTTAGAAGGCACAGAAGAAACGGTATCTCTTATTGGGATATAAAAAGAATAAAATCCAGCACAATTTTGGCTCTGGCCTTTGTTGGATGCATACTGTCAGTCCCAGCTAATGCCACTTCTGTACACTTTCTTCATTTACCAGCAGCTTTGGGCATTCTCAAAATTCTTCGGGAAAAAGAGCTCCGACAACTGGTAGGTGATTTCATGCAAAATGTTTCCCACCGTTTGTTCCCAGCAACTGAAGAAGTGTCTGGCTAGTTGCACAGGAGTAGCAAGAAAACAGTTTTGACAGTGTTATCATGGATGATGTACCCTTGGTTGGGTGCGCTTTCAAGACCTTTGCTCCTAGAGCTGTAGTCCCACACCCATCAAAAAAGAGGAGAATCGTATTTGTAAATATTGCCTGAGGAGCATAAGAGGATTACGGTTACTGACCCCATCATATTTATCAAAAGTTAGATCCTAAGCTGATGGATCCAAATATGAATACAATGATGGATTCAACCCGGTTTTTACAAAGCAATCCTGATTTATTCTCTCTCTCTCTCTCTCTCTCTCTCTCTCTCCCTCTCTCTCACACACACACCCTTTATAAAATAGACAGACAAAATAAAACAAAGGAAAATAATATTTAATGACGTCCTATAGTTTGTGAGCATTATCATTCTATGTATTTTTTTAGGCATTTGCCCCAAACTAGGCATTACACTATGTTATTTTAAAAACAAATGAAAAGTAGGTGAGTCCATAACAGGAGGCAAAATCATGTGTCTGGAATACTTAGTAATGAAAATTAAGGTAATGAGAATTTTAAAGGGAAAGAACTTGAATACATTATAATGTTTTATATATATTTTAACTGAAAATTGTGTATGCACATAGGGCGTCCAGTATTATTTGCATGGCCCTAATTTTACTAAATCTCCCTAAAGATTTCCTAGAAATTGGACATAATATTTGTTTGCAGTAGAGAAATTTTAAGAGTAAAGTAAGTATTGGGTGCCTGGGTGGCTCAGACGACTGAGCTTCTGACTCTTGATTTTGGCTCGGGTCATCATCTCATGGTTTGTGAGATTGAGCCTTGCATTGGGCTCTGTGCTGACAGCGTGGAGCCTGCTTAGGATTCTGGCTCTCCCTCTGCCTCTGCCCCTCCTCCATGCTCTCTCTCTAAATAAATAAACTTAAAAAAAAAAAAACTTTAACAAATGTTTCAAAACCTAAGTATTGGCATAAGTAGTTCATTAGTCTTTTCCCTCTATCATATGGTACCTACACATCCTGAATATGGTCTTCAGGTTGTTGAGATAAAGGATACAAAAATGCAATATTTACATAACTTGGTCTTTCACAATGGCCAATCAATTATGACAATACATTTTCTATTGACTAATTTGCCAATTTGAGCTTTCATTCAAAATCAAAAACAGTCATTAACCTTCTAAAGTCTGCTAGGTTTTTGAATTCCAAAAAAAGTTACAATGTGATTCTTATCCTCTTAGCACCAAGTTCAGTAAAGAAACTAAAGTAATTCTGTGTCAGTATCATAAGGAATGCTAGAGTCATAATGTCACAGTAGTGCAATATTTGGGGATAAGAAAAAACAATCTATCTTTGCTGAGGATTAAGTATATATAATTACTTGCGATGATTCATTCTTTAGCAAAGTTAACAGGTTTGATGAAATATCCATAAGACTTCAAATGTACTTTCTAAAACCTAGGAAGTCCAAACCGATTACTTTTATAACTATGGCTTCCATCACGAGCAGTTTTTGTAATTTTGAAAAGAAGAAAGAGTTGAAACAGCAGCTGTGGACAAAGAACGTACCCCACTTTTTTTTTTTAAAGGAAAGAATAATTCTACTGCCTGAAGTACTCTTTCCCGTTGTAAGAAAATGCAGGTCAGCAAAACCAGCATACTGAAATGTCAGCTCAGTCATCTTTCTCCACGTCTGCCCCACACTGTCTGCTGCTCTGTAAGGTAGAAAAAGCTAATTTAGTGGCTAGAGCTAAATTAGACTTCTTAATTGACATTTCACTTTCATCTAAAATTAGGCCAGTGCGTGTTTAAAAATCCTTTTTATTTTGAATGAATTGGAGAACAGCTTGTAAAGGCTTGTAAAGATCAGAAGGGGTAGGGAGGGACAAGGCCAGCTGAGCATTTTCCCAATTTGGAAACTGCTACCGAAGGTGTGTATTTGTAAGGGAAGCCAGTGGCCTGTCTGGGCCTTGAAGCCTGAATCCACAGCCTGTGAATTGCCCCTTCTCAGATTCCTTCTATGTGAGCTGTCACAGTGATTCTCAAACATTTTGGCCTCAGGGCTCCATTACACTCTTAAAAACTGACGACCCCCAAACCTTCGGTTTATGTGGGTTTTACCTATTACTATATCAAAACATAAGCCAAAGCTAAGAAATTTGTAAAATGCGTATTCATTTAAAAATAACAACTAATAAGCACATGACATTTCACCACAAAAAGAAACTTTTTAATGAAAAATAACTACATTTTACAGAACAAGTAGTGAGAAGTAGTACTGTGTCACATTTTTGCTAATCTCCTCAACATCTGGCTTTCACGGAAGACAGCTGGATTCTCATATCTGCTTCTCTGTAGTGTACTGTCCGATGCTGTTTTGATTGAAATATATCAAAGAAATCTACACTTATGTAGATATGTGGTTGGAAAAGAGAGAAGGATTTTAGTTAGCAGCCTTTTCAGATAATTTGGGAATTCTTCTTTGATACTACACCAAAATTCAATAAGTGTTATATTCTCAAAATTTTGTTACTGTGTATTTATTATGGAAAGGCAGAGAGAGACAGAGCATGAGCAGGGGAGGAGCAGAAAGAGAGGGAGACACAGAATGTGAAGCAGGGTTCAGGCTCTGAGCTGTCAGCACAGAGCCTGATGTGGGGCTCGAACTCACAAACCCGAGCGGAAGTTGGACGCTCAACCGACTGAGCCACCCAGGTGCCCCAACAAGTATTGTATTCTTGAAGGTGACTTACAGAGTAGAATCTGACCCTACATAAACTAACTTTTCATAGTCTATCGCTTTAAATTCATTTTTCTGTAATGTAAATGGATGCTGACTGGATCTGTTACCAATGTTTAATGTATTATTATATGCACTGATTATTTTGGAAATATTGGTCTACTGAGTTACAATGATCTTTCAAATAATGGCACATTTCATCATATAACATCAACAAAATCACATTCATAACTATCAACATCAATCTACCAGATAAATTGTTAAGTTATTAGAAAGCTGTCAAGTTCATATAAATTTCCAAAATTCTAATTTTTGCTTTAAAGCTTGACTTTATCATTGGTAATAAATACTGTCAGTTGTTCTCCTTGAAGCAATATTTACTTCTGAGAAAATATCTGCCAAATACTCAAATATAAATAACATACTTTGTCAGACATTCTTTCAAGCAAAAGTAGTATTCTAATGTTTATTTTTGAGAGAGAAAGAGCATGAGTAGGGAAGAGAGAGAGAGAGAGAGAGAGAGAGAGAAAATCTGAAGCAGGCTCCAGGCTCTGAGCTGTCAGCACAGAGCCGGATGAAAGGGCTTTAACCCATGAACTGCAAGATCATGACCTGAGCCAAAGTCGGACACTTAACTGACTAAGCCACCCGGGTGCCCCGCAAAAGTAGTATTCTATGAAAAAAGTAGTTAATTTACTTTTCATTCAAGTATCATACAAACTTTTTTTTTCTGGAGACAACCATGGCACTTTAGTATGAAACAAAAGTGCTTAATGTGTATTTCCCATTTGTCAAACAGAATATTAGAAAGACACATACTCAAGGGTTTAGATTTAATAAAAGAATTAAATTCTGTTGCTTCATCAAGAACACTATTTTTCTTTAACGTGTATTTATTTACTTTTGAGAGAGAGAGAGAGAGAGAGAGAGAGAGAGAGAGGAGACAGAATCTCAAACAGGCTTTGTACTCTCAGCGCAGAGCCTGATGCAGGGCTCGAACTCATGAACCATGAGATCATGACCTGAGCTAGAACCGAGAGTCAGATGCTTAACTACTGAGCCACACAGGTGCCCGCATCAAGAACATTCTCAAGTAGCACTGTCTTCTTTTTCGCTTGTTGTAATTTTGACTGCCTGGTGGAAGAATACAAGTCTTCTAATAGTTTGGTGCCACAATCATGACTCATGCTGAAGTTCCAGTAGTTTCACCCACCATTGCCTCTGTCCTATCAGTGCAAATGCGAACACAGTGGAAGTGTGTAAATAACATCTCAGTGGTGTAAAAATAGTTTGGCTCCATGATATTCTGGGAAATGTTTTAGGTACCCCGGTTGTTGGTGGACCATACTTTCAGAACTACCAGTCTATCTGATGACCCACAGATGGAGCCAACTAGCTACATTAGTATACACAATCTACAAAGTGATTTTCAAAATAAGAGCTTGCGAGGATGGGGCACAGGGAAAGGAAAATGGGGGGAAGAACTGAATATCAGAATCTTGCAGGTGGTGCATTTTGGGCAAACTCTTAGCAAATCACTGTGATAGGAAGCTATCCTTTGGAGGGGGTATGTTAGGATGGGACAAAATGCCATGAATCTTAGCTATCCTTCCTTTAATCCAGACACCGAGTTGCTGTTTCTTGATTGTATCAGAAAAAGAAGTGTTTTATTAATTACTTCTCTTTCAAAAAAAAAAAAAAAAAAGCAAGCTCTGAACAATGGGACAAATGGGCAATAGAGTAATGATAGCACTCTCGATCCATAGGCCTCAGAGTCACCTACTCCATCCCAAACTCAAACTTCTTCCAGAGATTTGCTGTTAAACCTAAATATTGCCTATGGAGGCAAAAACAGCGATTCAAAGAAAACCAACTCTTCATCCTAATAAAATCTCCTTAGCTTTAAATTATTATGATTCCTTATCTATGGCTTAGATTCCTATTGCACTATGATATAAATGCAGAAATTTGTTCAGGACAGAATTTGTTCACAATTACATAGCATGTACCATGCACCACGCATCGCTAGGAGCCCTTCTTTTACATATATATTGTCATTTCATCCTCAAAATGATCTGGTAAGGTAGGGCCCACCCTCCTCCACACACACGATTTTATACTGAGAAAATCAAGTCAGAGATTTCAGGTAACTTGCCTTAGGCTTCACAGCTAATGAGTGACAGTCAGGATCTGAACCGAGGGTGTTTGGATTCCAGGCAGTCCATACATTTAAACATGATGTTAGAAGCAAGACAAACCCTAGAGTGAGTTTTCTGCAGACGTTTGTTTTAGTGGATTGTCTCATTTAAGGGTTGGTCTTGATTCTTCAAAACATAGATGGATCTTTAAACTATCCCTGAATAAAAGTTGTAACCATTTGGTTGCTTCATTTCTGAAATTATGATTTAATCAAAACCGAGGGCTATCTCAGTGAGAGTTGATCCAAAAAATTACAACAGTAGTGTTTCAGACAACAAAAATCCAACCATTATCACTTTTGTACCAATGTAATTAGCCAGCTTATCTACAGAACTTTTTCATTAAGTGGATTTTTCCAGTACTTTCTTTTCATTTGTGCTCTGCAGTCTCAGGTCCCTGAGAACTGCCATCATATTAGGATTAGGCGGTTTCTACAACCATGGTCCTAAGCATAAACGCTGTCTCCAAACATATGACTTGTAAGTCCCTTGCCTTTTAGCAATGACAGCTCTCAAACTGCTTTCCAAAGAGAAACCCCCCCCCCCCCCGCCCCCGGCTATGGAGATGTATCAGAAATTTTGAATATATGTTGATAACTGACCTCCGTTTTCTGATAATTTCCAAAAAATGAAAACACTGTTTTCGACTTTTGAAAAATGAGGAAAAAAAATCACAGTAACAAAGAGCATAGTAAGGTAAAATTATACTGAAATATTAGGAGGCTTATATTTGTAGCCATACATTTAATTTTAACTTATTATGAAAATTTGGTGAAATTACTTTGCACCTGTCTGTGCCTCAGCTTTCTTTTCTTTTCTTTCTTTTTTTACAAATGAGATAAATAGCATTTTTCATAATGTTTTTTATTTTATTTTTATTTTAATATATGAAATTTATTGTCAAATTGGTTTCCATACAACACCCAGTGCTCATCCCAAAAGATGCCCTCTTCAATGCCCATCACCTACCCTGCCCTCCTTCCCACCCCCCATCAACCCTCAGTTTGTTCTCAGTTTTTAAGAGTCTCTTATGTTTTGGCTCTCTCCCACTCTAACCTCTTTTTTTTTTCTTTCCCCTCCCCCATGGAGTACTATGTAGCAATGAGAAAGAATGAAATATGGCCCTTTGTAGCAACGTGGATGGAACTGGAGAGTGTGATGCTAAGTGAAATAAGCCATTCAGCTTTCTTTTATAATATGGACTAATACCAACCCACCCAATTGATGCATACACTGGGTTATACAATGAAAGCAAAAATGTTTTATGAAGGACAAGATGCTTTTTAATGTTATGTAATATCATAATAATGGCCATTTTATAAAGTTGCAGTAAGAATTAAGGGAGGAAATGCTAGACTGTATGCCCTATGCGAGCAGAAATTTTCAGTTTCAGTCACTATTCTATACATCTAGAACAATGTGTGACACGTAGCAGGTGCATAGTAAGTACTTGTTGAATGAATATGTGTAACAAACAAAGTGATCTATATAAGATGATCGAGCTGGTTTCTTAGGTTCCAATGAATGGAACAAAAATGATTTCCATATTTTTACTATCAACATTCTAACCACAAGTTAATATTTCATTTAAAAATGTGTCTGTCGGTATGACTGTTATATCATCCCCCATTAGACTGTAAACTCCATGAGGACAGGGACAACACTGAAATGGATCCCCACGCCATTGCTGGTGCCTTGTACTGGAGGTACTTGCTGAATAAAGCAAATTACTTTTAAAGGATGAAAATACAGTGCTTCCCATGGTAATAATATACCAAAGAGTAGACTACCAGGCACCATGTCAGCAGCTCTAAATTAGCAACAATCCCGACAGGCAACAATGCATTAGTTATCTGCATGCCACAAACACTGATGAGAGATAACAGAACATTGTTAGAGTGTTGTCTCTCAGTGCAGGTGGAGTGCAGGAATTCAAGGGAATCCGTGTTATCATGTACACTCTTTTCTATTGGGATACGCTCGCTCGCAGGCACGTTGAAAACCAGCCATCACCATTTAGGGACAGAACCAAAAAAGGAAGTCCAAAAAAGATTCAGCAGAAAAATAAGTGATTAGAGTACTAGTATTACTTTTTAAGTGGATGCTTGAAATATATTGGTGTACTGAGTAATCCCTTATCTAGTTATCCTCCTGCTGGGGGCCAGAAAGTTGGTAATAAATATTAAAAAAAAATATTTTTTTCCAAAGGGTTCTGCTTGAACCAACTACGAAGTTACTACATATTAAGCCTAGTGTCATGGAGACAAAACAGAAATGCGATCTTTGGATGCTGCAGTTGCTTTATGCTTTTGCCTGCTTAGGCTGCTGAAGGAGAAAAAGGGCCTGCTTGAGCTAAGGAAGTTTAATACCTTGGAGCTGATATATACGGTATTATTTTGTCTTTCTGACAGCGTCCGGTGCTATTTTTACTCAGGCTGATGCAGGGGTTAGGTTAGAACTTTAGGAAGAAATGGTGATTTATTTTAAATGCTGTTTGTGTAATAGCAGCTCCCTCCCTACACACTTCTGCCCGTTATTCAATGTCCTCAATGTAAAAATGCCCCCCTTCTCCCTCTTATTTTCCTTCAAAATACACATCAGTAAGTATCTCCTTGATAATCCCCCTAACAAGCCGCTGATTGTTTGCTGGAAGTCCTTCCTCCTGCATCACCGGTTCGATTTGTCAGCCTGGGTTCCTCCCCATTCCTGCACCCAGCCTCCCTGCCTCCTCCTTCCCGGGTGTTGTTTCTCATTTAAATGAACAGTTGGATTCTTTTATTTCTTACAAGTGCTGGATTCGCCTTATCGCCCTCATTCCTTTGGGGGTTGCCAATTGGTTTTATCCACGGATGTATCATTTCTCATGCTTCCTTTTTTTTTCTCGCAAAGAGAAAGAACCTCTCCGTCAACAAGCCTCTCCGGAGTGGAAGATTAAAAACCTAGACATCACCTACCTTGCAGCTCTACTCCCAACTGGGTTGTGTAAAACTCAATTAAACGTGTCCCCATTGAATACTGCATTACAGTACATTAAACAGAAAATTCTTCAAGCGTGATGACAAAGCTTGAAACCTTGCCTCAAAGCTGTTCCTTGTAGCTTTCTTTAACATTTCAGTCTTTATGGTGCGGGTCTCCCGTTGACACAACTTTAGTCCAGCTATGAAAAAAAATCACAGAGCCCCACGGGGATTCAAAGAGAAAAGGGGGAAAAGTGAAGCTGGTCTTAGCACTGCCCTGGAGCCTCTATTGAAACTACACTGCCAGCAGACCACTCAAAGCTGAAAAGTATCCAGAGGTCTGTGGTCTAACAATGGAAAATAGAATTCCCTTATTTTGGGCAGGTGAATTTTACAGATTTCCTCCTCTACCAAGAACGTGAATATTCCCCAGAATACATATGAGAAAGACATGAGTCCTTAGGGCAAGGGATTTATGCAGACATATATTCAGTGAAATTTAAAAAGCCCAATGAACATGTCAGTCTCTTCCTAGGACTGAACTAAAAAAATGATTCCACATGTATGCAAAACCTCAACACTGTTATTCACTATAAACTATGCCCTTCTGTTTTCGTTTCTGGTCCTCTTGCACAAGCGTTATTTATAATCCGGGTTGCTAAGAGGCAATCCCCCTAATTCCTGCACGTAATTGGGTTTTCAAAGGTTGTTTGTTAAGCAACTCACACAGGTTTACAAAATTGTGACTAAAGCTCTTTTCATCAGAACGAGAGACATTTACTGTATTACCGACTTCACAGTTTTTGATATTTGAAGCATTTTCAAATTTTGGCAATTCAGACTATAACCTCCCTTCACCCCTGTACACACACGCGCACACACTCTCAATCTTCTGTTTAGTACCCAGCCCACTTGCTGTGTCGAAATGAGGAAGCTGGACTGCAGCTGTAGACCCTAGGGGATATTTAAGACACTGTTTTATGTTCTTTATTGATTTTCATTTATTTTATGTCTACAGTAGAATAATGTATTCTCTGATCTTACATTTGATTTGAAATGCTACCTAGTATTAGGGAGAGTTTACTAAGACATCCTAATGCTTTTAAGGAGACACACGATAACCACCCTATTTAACAGTCAAAGCTAAAACAGTACTTTAATGTGGAGCTAGGGGGCATGGTGATACCAGAAGTTCCATTTTCACAATTAACAAATTCAGCGATGGTTATTAAAGGGCGTGTTTGCACATAGGTGTATATTCACATAGGCATGCTTAAATGTATGGGTGTATGTGTGTGCTTAGACCTACTCTTTGTTGCCAAAGTAATTTTTCAACACATGTACAAAACCTAATTTTGCTTAGTATCTTGCTTTAACTCATCAATAGGGGTGCGGGTTCATCTTTCTCCATCACTATCATACAATACTGTCTGCAGCCTTTTTAGCACAAAAAGAGAAAGTATTGCTTATTCTGAGCTTTCATTACAAGATTGTAAGCTCTGAGACTTAAAATGGAAATGCAGCTGAAAAGGATTTTGGCTGGGGTTCTGGAAAGGTTTTCCCCTATGGACGCCATACTAGAAGCAAAGCCAGTGTTACCAGGGATCCCACAAATGAAAAACAAATAAAATCATACCCTAAAGAGTAGGACCACGATTCTCTAATCTCAAAATGACTGCAAAGTTTAATTAACAAATATATTTGATTAACAGTTTCCAGTGTTCTTTATCAAGTAAGTTTTCAAAGATTAGCTGATTATTTGTAAGACAAGCTAACATGAAGAAGAACCTAAAGACTTCTGGGAAGAGTTTATCTTTCTTTCCCAACTGTTAGTATCCAGATGAAACAAAAGACATTTTTTCCACACCAAGGCAGTTATGTTTCCTAATGTATGCTAACAGTTACCTAACTCTTATCTCATGAAGAACTTTAAGAAATCTTGATGTGTAAAAAGATTTTTTATCTATCCTTAATCTGTCTTTTTTTTTTTTAAAGAACAGAGTGGCTTGGTAAATTCCTGTTTTATATTTTAATTTTAAACTCATGCAAACAATGGAGAAATAATCACCCTTATCCTCAAAATGTATAAATGATTTATCCAAATGCAAAACATAATTCTATAGAAATGTATTTCTGCAAAGGTTTAAATATGAATTTTTTATCTGAATTTTTCTATTCTTCAGTTAGAGGTTTAAAGACATTTTGTAATTTAACTCCATACAAGTATCCATACAGTTCTTTCTTAAAAAAAGAAAGAAAGAAAGAAAGAAAGAAAGAAAGAAAGAAAGAAAGAGGACCTGTTATAAATAGCCAGGGGTAATTATGTTTGTTTTATGCCACCCCTTTCACTGTTATAGTAAAATCATTTATTTATTTTTATGTTTTTAAATGAATTGCCCATATTCTAATATCAGTGGACTTTTTGGCTGGCCAGAGAACCTATTCACTCCCTCATGTCTCACATGCTTCCGTTCCAACATTTTTGAACATTTGTTTCAACTAACAGATCAACCACATTAGTTCATCATACTTTCAGAGTTGAAGGTTAGGGCATCGCGGCCAATTGCTGTTAACTGTATGATTTCTTGTTTCTCAGGATTGTATTTTTTATTTGCTCTCTCTCTCTCCTCTCTCTCTTTCTCTCTCTCTCTCTCTCTCTCTCTCTCTTTTAATGTCTGAGCAATTTAGATTCTGGGAAGTTTCTCAAAAATGTATTTCTCCAGCAATGGTGCACATTCTTCAATAAAATGCAGATCAAGGCATATTCTGTGATTGTTCTTAATGCTTTAACTAATTCATATGAAGAGTACCAAAGCTATCTGATATTGTCTGGTAGTGTCCGTTTTCACGGTCCTCTAATTAAGTCGAAGTGTACCACTTCCCTTTAAGATCCGTCTCCTCCTGATACACGTTTTATTCCTGTTCTCAGAACCCTGGTTACTATTACCCATTATTTCTCCTTTAAATAATTGTTTTACCTCTCAGCCATTCATTTGTCTTTCTGGTTATTCCTTTCATTGCTTCAATTGCCTATTAACTGATATAATAATGCTGATATTTTCCATGGCTTTGGCTGTTTTCATCCAGGGATTTCAAAGTGCTTTTAAGATAGCTCTGTTGCTTTGTGGAAGGCAATTAATAAGACAAAGAGAAATAAAGACCCGAAAAGTGAAGGAGCCCATGTATATTCACACACTAAGACCACTGGAAAATCTTTAAATTTCATTTTTCTTCGAACTGCTTTGGTTAGGCAGTCAAAAAGATAACTGATAAAACTGGAAGTACAGGAACATCTAGTGATGCAGTTTGCTTTGATTCCTAAAGACTGATTGGGGTCAATAAGATCTGAAGGTCACTGAAACACAAAAGCACAGGATTTTGACTCATGCTCTTCTGACAGACTTCTTTCAGTCAAAATGTCCCCTGATTTCTGGCCATTGCTACCAGAGGCTTCCAGACAGACTCTCTTAAAAATAAAACAGTTTCCCTCTTTGGAGAAATCCAGTGCTGCAAATGTGAAGAGAATGCTGCAAAGACCCATCAATAGGAGAATGGATAAATAAGAGACGGTAGAGTGATACAGTGGAATACTAGGCAGCAACAGACAGAAAAACTGAATACATAAAACGACATGCATGAATCTCTAAAACATTGTGTTGAGCGAAAGAAGTCATGGAGTATATGACTCCAACTCCCATGATTTCCTTCAGATGAAATTTAAGAATAGACAAAACTAACTGATGTTAATAGAGATCAACTGTCGTTGTCTTTTGGTATATGGGAGATCTGCTGGGGTGACAGATGTGTTCTATATCTTGATTGCACACTTATGATTTGTACATTTCATTATTTGCCAATTCACCGCATGCCAGAATTGACTTAAAAAACGCAGATTAGGGAAAGTCGAATTAACCGTACTGAAATTTTTCTTCTTAAAATGTCTTATTTATATTTTTATTGATACAGCAATTTACCTCCTACCTTTCAGTGTTTTTCAAAACGGATTCTTCTTCTGTTTAGATTTAAGTCAGTGTGGGCTAAATTGTTTCATTAATTTGGTAGGCATGTCACATTTTAACATGATTAAAAGGTAAATGCATGGGTAGGAATAAACACCATTTAATTTGCAGGCTATGTTGTGTTGTGAAAAACACATGCGTGTAAATTCTGACTCTATCCCTCACTAGCTATAAAACTATCTATAAACCCTCAAAATATATTCTGTTTTGGTTTTTTTTTTTAACCTACAATACTCATAGTAACCCTTGCAGAGTAGCAGCATATGGCATACAACTTTGTGATAAAGTAAATGCTCAACAAAGTTGAGTTTCTGGTTTTTTTTTTTTGCCTTTTAATGTCAAATGTTTTATCTCTGCACAGAAAGCTAGATGTGGAACCATGTATACTTTCCATGTAGTTCTGTGGGTTTGGCATGACTAACACCTAGGTGCGATGCAAAACAAAGCTGCCACTGTAGAATACAAAATCTCATAGGATAGAAAAGCATTAACAACAAGAAAACTATCAGCTCATCTCACTCTTTAAATATAAATTGTTATCTATTTTATTGCTTCCTGACCCAATCTATTTTCTCCACTTTCAACGGAAGAAACTGGGGCAAAAAGGGAAGGCGGGAGAGAGAAGCTGAACATTCATTTATTCTTTCAACAAATATTTCTCAAGTGCTTCCTATTAGTCAGGCATTGATCCCAAACTCTCCCTGCT
Source organism: Panthera uncia (assembly GCF_023721935.1). Classification (NCBI taxonomy): domain Eukaryota; kingdom Metazoa; phylum Chordata; class Mammalia; order Carnivora; family Felidae; genus Panthera; species Panthera uncia. Next base: position 32,144,703 of record NC_064812.1, read on the forward strand.
CCTAGGACTCAGAGCTGGAATCAAAATACAAGTAAATGTTTTCAGGGAGATACTGTTTATGGAAGGTTTGCCAGATAACAATCTTCAAAAACTTTTCAATATTCTTTTCTCAAGTCCTGTTAGCGTTTCAATAGGAGCAAACATAATAGTGGTCTCCTTCCTGCTTTAAAGAGCAGCTCAGATTCTTGTATTGACACAGTCTCTAGAATTAAACTTGAAAAAACCAGAAGCAAGGGAGTTCCCATTAAGAGTCCTGGCCTTCCAGGCTTTCCCCTCCTCTTTGTCCCACAAAGCCAGAATTTTCTGACCTGCGGGGCACAGTGTGGGACTCATCTGTTTTCTTAAGCATTTCCTGGCTAGGGACATACCACTGTAGCGGTGGGAGGAGAGAGTGACACAGAGATTTATTCACAACTGCACTGACTGAGGTAATTATCAAAGCATCTATTTAATCTCTGACTACTAATGGGCAGTATATTGGTGTTACAGGACAGGACCTTAACGCTCAGAAATTTGTTAGTAAGTTATGGGGGAAAACACGCCACAATTTTTTTTTTAACTGAAAAAGTTAGTAATTTCCAGAGGTCAAGAAGTAAATCCCAGAGCAGATGCTTGTAGGAACCACGAGGGGTTCATTCATGCATTCGTTTCTTCTCTTAGTGGTTTCTATGTAAAAGAAGCAGGGTGTATGTGTGTGTGTGTGTGTGTGTGTGTGTGTGTGTGTGAGAGAGAGAGAGAGAGAGAGAGAGAGAGAGAGAGAACGAACTTGAACACTGATCAGTTTACTGATGAGTTTTTGCCCACTAACCAAAAATGTTAGCTCAAAAGTACAGGGATTCTTGCCTGTTTGACTCACTTCGGAGCCTACAAAATTGACTGGCACACAGTAGGCCCTCAATAAAAAGCTGTCAAATGGATGAAAGAATGAAAAGCAGGGGTGGGTTCAATACGAGCTGTGTCATCTGTTAGCTTTGCGACTTGGCAAGTTATTTAAGCTCTGACACTTCAATGTCGCCATTATTAGAAAACCGGCAATGGTTACACTGTTGTCTTGGGATATTTGTTAGCATTTAATAATTCCACGCCCAGGACAGGGCTCCGCATACCCTGCTCAGTGAGCATAGATGAACTGCCCCCTCCTTCTGCACACATTCTTCCTGACTATAATGATTTAACATTGTTATAGGAGACGATTGTGTTAATTGGATGACTCTTATGGTGACTTTTAAATATGGTGAAGTGGGCACGTAGCATCGGTTATAACAAAACATTGCGTGTCATTCTAGATTTCTCTAACCTAATTATGTTCCAAGGTAAGAGAGAAAAGTCTAACTTTATAAAAATAATCACAGGTTGGAGAAACAATGTGAAGTAACTGTTAATTAACAGTTTCCTCATGGTTTGAATATTATAACCAGTGTAATAAACCGACTCAACAGCGAGGCTTTTATGATCTTGAACAAGTTCCACTTTTTTAATTCGAGGGGTTTTATTTATCAGTAAAGTGTAAATATGTTGTTCTCAACCCAAAGTTAATAGTTTGAGAATTTGTTCGAATAATGTATAGTTCTTTGGCTTAAAAGGGTGGGAAGCCAAAAACTCAAATAAACCTATATCACAGTAAAGGCTATATCAGAAGACTTTATTTAATGGGGTGAAGAAAATATTTCCTGATTTTTTTATTACTATAGGGCAGATCTGACACCATTAGTTTTCTTTCTGTCATAAATACAGACGAGTAGAATTTGACAGGCATCACTATAAAATAGGTTATAGATAAGTTCAGGCATCCTTCCTTCCACACAGACCTCTTACACTGGGTTCTGATGGGGCTGCTTGAATAGAATGACCAAGGTTTGATTTTAGGCTTCTAGGTCACGGTTTCACCTTGACAATGGTTCTTTCATTTCCAGCAGTAACATTTGCTAGGATCCCTAAGGTGCTTTCATTTTTGTAAGTAGTGTAAGAAGAAGAAAAAAAAAAGGATAGAAAAAAAAAAGATAAATCTTAATTCACATGCTGCAGGACTATCTCTGTGTCTCCGGCACAAAACTTCAAATCCAATCCAAGAACTGGATGTGTATTAGAAGTCTGCAGATTTAAACCTTGTCCACCGTGATCAAACTGGATTTATGGAGCATCATAACTCTCTAGACACCATCCAGCAGCTTATTAATTTAATAGACTCCTGTCCATTCACTGATGTTCCTGCCCTGACAGTCTCTCAAGATAAGGTGAAAGCCTTTTGACAGGACAGAGAGCATATATATTTTCTTCTGTTTTCTCGTGGATGGGGTTGTCGACAACTTGAAATGTGTGGCTCAGCAAATTTGTTTTTTTCCCCTTTTGCTGTGCAGGAAGGATGACAGACAGGAGCCTCCGGAGAGTCCCAGGGTTCAGGGGGCCTGTGTTTCCCCTAAGTACTTATTTAGCATTTTGTTTTGCAAAACAACAACGAGTTGATTTAAAGGCCTACACTTGGGGACGTTTTCACCATGAAAAGAAACGGCATTACAATTTAATGCCTAATATAAATTAAGAGGTGCTGGAAAGAAGAGGAAAAGCAGCAATAAATGTTCCCATTAACTAGAGTACAGCAGCATTTTCTTTTCTCTAATTCCATTTGTGGGAATGAGGGGAGAGCCAAAAAAGATAGCACTCAAGCTGTTGTCTGTTTAAGGACAAAACAGGAAGAAGTTTTCAACAATCTTATTTTTCTTTATGATATTCTCATGCTCTACAGTGGTGTTTGTTATTTGCAAATAAATTCACAAGTCTCAGTGAGTTATTACACCAGTATATTGCAAGGTTAATTATTGCCACCCTTCGGCATGTTGTTCTGTTAAAGTCACATCAGCAATCACTAGACCTTGGCTCCCCAAACTTAAACGTGCACAAAGATCACCCAGGATCTTGTTAAAATGCAGGTTTGGATTCAGGAGGCTTGAGTGGGGCCTGAGGTTTTTGGTGTTTCTAATAAGTGGAATGCCATATTGCTGCTTGGCAGGCTACATACGAAGTGCAAGACATTAGCCAAATTTTTTAAAAGAAAGATCATTTAGATATAAACAAATTATACCCTAGTAGCTAGCATACCAAAGTAAAATGTAACCTGAACATCTCACAAAGAGTTCACAGATTCCTTACCTGGCTTTTGGTACCCGACTAATATTTCAGCAAATTGAAGAACATACACTCCCAAATTTCATGTGATGGCCTCCTTTCTTAAAAAATGTTTTTTTTATTTATTTTTGAGAGAGACACACACACACAGAGTGAGCAGGGGAGGGGCAGAGAGAGGGAGACACAGAATCCGAAGCAGGCTCCAGGCTCTGAGCTGTCAGCACAGAGCCTGACGCGGGGCTCAAACTCACAAACCACGAGATCATACCCCGAGCTGAAGTTGAATGCTTAACAGACTGAGCCACCCAGGTGCCTCATGGCCTCCCTTTTATAATCTTCCTTCATTACATGTGTAAAGATGATTATCTTAATTTCCTTTGAGATAGCTAACTAAAATGGTACATTTAAAGCCAATGGTAAGATAAAAAGTAACTTGCCCGTTTCTTATACACATTTTCTCCTTACTTCATCTCACTGATAGTTATTTTTCTTATCTGTATCTCTAGTCAAAATGCAAAACTATGAAGGAATATTTCTCAACTAAACTACTGTTTGGCCTAAATGTCCTTCATAGGCCATTTATTTTGCTTCCTTAGACTTCAGATCAGACCATTCTGGACCGACCAGGTGAGAATATTTAACAGCAAAACACACAACTTAATCTAGAAACCTACACACAAAACACATCAAGATAGCAGAAATTATATTTAAGACACATAAGATTTCATTTGCATTACAAAAACTAGTTTGGTGCTGCAGACTTCAAATGATTATTTACTCATTTATTGACAAATTTTACATCTTTTTTTGTGGTGGGAGGGCAGTAGACATATGCATTACTCATCAGGTCATATTCATTATGAGACCTAACTTCCTCATTAGAAATACTTGGCAAATATTAGCTTTCCTAAGAACCCGTGAGTTTTCTATTTCTTGAAAGTCCATACAAAGTAAAGGGGGCCGAACTGGAAAGCAGTCATTCTTGAAAATCGTTACTGAGAACGGAGACCAGATAGTGATGATAAATACCAGATTTCTGAAGGAAAAACTGGCTTAAAGTAATTTATTCTCATTGAATTTCAATGGGCAGTAGATAGAACTACATAAATAGATAGATAGAAAGATCTTATCTGTTATACTTAAATGTATGTATTTCGGATCCACTCCCTTGGTTGGGATATTCTTCCTTGCGACACCACGATATGATATCTTGGTTGACCCCACTGTTGTCTGACAGTCTTCACAGACCTCAGACAGACTAATGAGAATATATCTTCTCTGAAGTTCTATTGTATGTCATGGCACAGAAGGTGACCTTTTAAGTTTAAAAATAGCCTTCAAAAATGGGGTTGACTTATACACCAAGAGCAAAATGAAAAGCTTCCAATTTCAGGTTTCAGGGTGAAGACGTGAGGTCTGACTGACTTTCCGCCAGTGAAGAACTGAGAACGACAGACAGTTACCGTCTGACAGGAGAAGGTGAAGTGGATCCAGAAAGAACTGCCGAGTAATAGTGAGCCAAGGTCTTGGCATGACTGGTGCACAAAGATGTCAAACAAAACCCTAGGGTTTGACAGCATCTTTTGCATGGATGTCAATTTTAATGTTTTCTAAATTCTTTTCCACATCTTAAGGCAGACTGATAGAGCATGATGTATGCTCTGTGTATGTGGGACATTCCAAAGAAATCCTCTTGTAACAGATTCCCTAGTATTTCAAAAAGCTTGCTGAGGCATGGGATACTTTTCTAAATAGGAGGAGAATAGCATTTTAGGTACTGGATTTTCAAATAATTTCCATACAAATAATTTCTGAAGCCAAACAAGTCACACTAGAGTTTACTCTGTTGAATAATGCATTATAAAAGCCATTAAGTGATAATTCAAAATTTGGTGAGTGTACCCTGTGTACAGTCTGTGGAGTTACAGAGGTGAGAAATGGAGTCACTGCATTTGAGGTGTTCACACCCAACCTGGGACAAAGAAGGGGGGGGGGGGAGCCCCCCCCCCCCCCCCCCCCCCGCCAGGGGACGGGGCAGGGAAGGCTGTCCAGAGGTACTGATGCTACATGCCAAACCTTGGATGGTACCTGTTAGCAACGATAAAGATAGCTAGAAAGTTATTAGGCAAAGGGAACATGATATACGAAGACAGATATTTGAGGAATTTTAAATAAATAAGTAGAGTTGAAGTATAAAGGTATCTGTGGAGAATGAGTAAGAAGTGAAGCTCTAAGGAGTAGGGTGGTTAAAACATATAGGTAGCGAATCTATGGGAAACATAAATGAGGAGAAAGAAGACTAGGGAATGATAACAGTTAGTGGATGGATAGTGATGGAGACACCTGTTGCTGGATGTAGAAAGTGAGAGATCAAACCCAGTAGAATAAAAAATTGGCAACAAGAAACCACAGGAGACCTGTGAGAGAGTCACTTCGATAAAGCCAGAGGGCAGAAACTGGAAAGAAGAGAAAATGCTGGGATTGAGGAAGTCAAAGAAGTGAGTGCAGAAAACTTTGCAGAAACTGCCTAGGAAAGGAAGCAGAGAGGAATTCCTGTTAAGTATGATGAATTGACTGCATGCATTTATTTCTATTCCCTCTCATAAACATGACAGTAAAGAGGAAAACAAAAGAAGATAGGACAAAGAGAGTGCACATTAGGCAACAGAAGTCAACAAAATCTTGGAAGCTAGGAAACTAATGGAGTGACGGGTGACAAAGCAAAGCACGGAAAGCTGGAATCCAAGTATCTGAAGAACTGTTGGCCAACAAGAAGCAAGAAGATTTATTCCATAGAATCCTGGAAAAAATTAGGAATGAAAGGCACCTGGTGCCTTGAAGGGTAAGCTGAGCGAGCAGTGGACCTAAACTTTGTAAGACTGGCATCCTGAGTAAGAAGCTGTTAGCTTCACATGCTCAGCTGTTCCCCGTAGAGTTAAGGGGCAGTCCCTTTGCACTCTGATACGAGATGGAGGCTGAGTCTTTGGAGAAAGAACTGGAACTGAGGCTTCAGATCCAGAGAGACAGTCTCAGCAAAGGGTGATGCTAAAATGTCACCTGAATTAGATTAAAGGAATATCTATAGTCTCAACAGTGAGATAGGACTTTTCCAACATACCACCTGGTCCCTTTCACCCACTAAGGCCTCAGATTGCTGGCTGCAAGGTTCATAAATCTCAGAGACTAGACTGGCATTCTCTGAAGAAGCTACCCACGCTAGCAAAAAATTACATGCACTGTTATTTGGGGACATCATTATCATGGCTGAGTTGCCCTCCTGCGACGCTTTAAAACTCACCGATTGACATCCTATGACCCTGTGCAAAACCCATCAGTTGACCCTCTGCAAGACCTACCACGTGTCAACTCATGCTGTTCTTATATTTAGCCTTATTGTCCCATTCTTCAAAGATAAAGCAGATACTCGTGGGTCTCTAGCCGTTTAAGGAAAGCTTCAATACCAAACACAGGAACCGAAACAGTAAAGGAAATTAAGAAACCATGCACAGGGCATACAACTTCATCAATATCCTTCAGTTTCTTTCTTCGGAGGTAAAGGAAAGAATATCCCCAAGATGTTGGGGAAAAAACACCCTGTCAACTGTCAGAGAATAAGACAAACTTCCTGTAAATTAGAAATACAATAGTTAAACTTCCATAGTGAAGTTAAAGAATAAAATTTGAGGACACCTCAGAAAGTTGGACAAAGTCAAGGATATAATTGTGGAAACATTATTAGGTGCATATCATATTGCTTTCCATATTAAAGAATGAGCTGCAACTTCTTCATTTATCCATTCATTCATTCACAAATATTTAATGAGCACCTACTAAGCGCCATGCCTTAGAAACCAGAATTCCTATCCTTGAAGAACTCTCATTCCAGGGGTGAGATAGTGCTATTAAACATTTAAACAAATACTAAAATGTCAAATATGAACACAGATGAGAGAGGATGTTCTAAACTGTATATGCTCCCTCAATCTTTACGTTGAAGCCCTAACCCTGAGTATGAAGCCCCAATATTTGGACATGACGCCTTTGGGAGATAATTCGGTCATGATGGGCTCAGTGCCCCTCTAAGAAGAGAATGAAGGAGCTCCTTCTCTCTCTCCCTCCTCTGTGTGAGGATACAGAAAGATGGTCACCATCTGCAAACCAGGAAGAGGGCTCTCATCAGTCTCCAAATCTGCCTGCTCTTTGATCTTGGACTTCCCACACTCCGGAATGGTGGGAAATATGTATCTATTGTTTACAATATCCTGCCTTTGCTCTTTTGTTGTAACAGCCTGAGCTGACTTATACAGAGGAGAAACAGGAATGAAAGACCTAGAGCAGCAGACTCATTAGGCAGCCTCTGTGAAGGCAACCTCTAGAGTGCTCTGAATGCCATAAGAGAGGGAGCAACGTGGGGGCAGAGCACAGTACAAAGGGCTGGAAACAGGCAATTTTTGGACTAGGAAGCAAAAGCAAGGGGTCTGTAACCACTCGAACGGAGTGGTTGGGGAGTGTAGTAAATGTAATCATGGAGATATTCAGGGGCAGACCACGAAGGGCCTGGTAAGCCAAAATAATGACTTTTGTAAGGTTTAGTTCAGGGATTGGCAAGCTTTTTTATAAAGAACCAAATAGTATATATTTTAAGCTTTGCAGGCTACATGGTCTCTGCAAATGTTCAACTCCATTCTTACAGTGTAAAAGCAGCCACAGACCAACAATATAAACAAACAGGCTTAGCTGTGTTCCATTTAAACTTTATTTACAAAAATAGGCAGTGGGCCAGATTTGGTCCCATGGGCCAAATCAATCCTTGTAATCAGTCTAATGGTGATGGGAAGCCTCTGGAGGGTTATATGCACCTCCACTTTTCCACTTTCTCTGTGAAATGAGAAGTGAGGTCACCATCTAACAAGGGGCATTATATATTTGGGGAGACAGAAGTCTGACATAGTCACCTTGCACACTGGTCAGGAAAATAAATCTATCGCTAGGTTATATACACTGAGGGTTCACATTTACCTCGTAGTCAAATGTGATACAAACTGGTCAGCATTGGGTTATTTGCTGCGATTTCATTGTTGTCATTAGTGATGGTAGTCTGTTGGTTTCATTCTGACCATATGTTTACGTGGCTCTCACTGTGGATCACAAATATCAGGGGGAAGTGGAGAGTTGGACTGACCAGAATAGGGGTGTTGTCAGCCCAGTACAGTAAAAGTCAGAAAGAGAGAGAGAGAGAGAGAGAGGTGAGGAGGTACGAGATTGGTGACTGGAATCACGAACCCACAGAAGTCAAGTCAGGTAATCTGGAGGTAACGGCAGGAGTTGCTGGTGGACAGGAAAATGATGGTGATGGGGCAAAGGGATAGAGGTTCATCTGGAGTTGAAAAATTAAAGAAGTCAGGGAATGAGTAGATCAAGGTGGATGATTTACTACTGTCTTCAAGAGGGGTGTAGCTACCAATACTATTTCCTTGACAGAAAAAGTCTCAGTTTCCTTCATGGATGGACCTAAGCTGAACCCTTGGACACACAAATCTTAGTAAAATCCCAATGTGATTGTGTGTGCCTCGAAACTTGCAGTTGCTCTCCACTGCTTCCATTGCAAGGTCTTCAGACTGAGCATTTAATGGAACCTACAACATGGCCCTTGGATGCTTGTGGAGGCTTCCTCACTGGTTTTATTTGCAAATTCTCTGCTCTACCTAAGGCGTGTGCCAATACGCTCATGAAAACACCGTATGCACTGTAGTCCATAAATTTTCAGGCACACAATTTCAACCTCCTCAAATGCCTCTCCCCATTTCTTTGACCTTGCAGGACTGAACTCAGTATTATGTAACCTTCATCAATTAAGGTTTTTCAAGAAGTACCATAAGCTGGGGTGGGGGTGTTTCATATCCTTTTGTATCACTCATGACACCTGGGTCATATCATGCATAAACCATTGGCTCAATTACTTTTATTTTATTTAGAAAATTGTCTTGTGAAATACAGAGTGCCAGGATATTCACAGAGGTGATAAAGAAAAATAATTAACTCACTAAGGAATAACTTAAATTCTATGGATGAGAGACATTTTGTGGGCAAGGCAAAGGTTTCTTTGTTCTTTTAGTTTGGCTTGCATAAAAAGAAGAGTGAGAATGTACTTAAGACAAAGGGTGATTTTCATTTGCAAATATTTTTCCTAAATTATATGAGAAAAAAATCAATGTAAAGAAAATTATAAAAGAGGGATACAAAAATATCCTCCCCAAATCTTACCATAACCTCTACAGAAATACTCTTCTAATTTCTAGGTCTTTCTTTCAAGTATGTGTCCCTGCACATACGCTTTTTTTTAACTTTATTTATTTATTTTGAAAGAGAAAGAGAGGGTAAGACAGAGAAAGAATCCCAAGCAGGCTCAGCACTGTCAGCGCAGAGGCTGACTCAGGGCTCGAACTCACAAACCGTGAGACCATGACCTGAGCTGAAACCAAGAGTCGGATGCTTAACCGACTGACTGAGCCACCCAGGCGCCCCCACATACACTTTTTAAATATACCCACAATCATTCTGGGGACAAAACTTCCTATTCTGCTTTTTCATTTGAAAGTATAACATCATAATTTCTTCTACGTAATACACGGTCTTAAAAAAGTAGTCACGGTATCTCACTCTGAAAAGAATCCATCCTAAAGAGTTGTCCCTCATTTTAGCTGTCAAAGATACTTCGGGGGGTAGCTTTCAAGATCAGCATCTCTTTGAATATGACAAGCTAACATCCCTGAATGACAGTGAGTCACCTCTCAAAAGACCCCACTCTTCATTTCTCATTTTTATACTTACAAAACTGATATATTCTTAGTTCTTATCATTTGCCAACATCCCACCTGGGTATTTACCCCTAAGAGACAAGACTTTTCATTCATGTATGGGTCCAGAGTGGTTTAGAATAATTTTTCTCCAATATGTGATCGCCCACCTGATCCACTAAGGTAATTAATAGTATAATCATGCAGGATTATTTACCAACATTTCATTAAGGAAATTCATAGAGATGTGGCTATGAAAACAAATGTATTTTCTCACATCACATAACAAACATTGGTGATAACGAAGGACATAAAGGAGTCAGTATGATCGGAACCAGACTGAAATAACCCAAGTAAATCACTAACGTAATTGTAAAAACAGTAGACACGTAGGAAGAAAAGGAAATGACAGAAGGCCTGATAGTTGCTGAAATGGCTGTTCTGCAATTTGCAACAGACGGCTCTATTGTAAATAACACAGTACCTACTGGGGTCACTCATCTTGACCTTAAGAACCCCTCAGAAATGACGATTTGAATCCAAATGGTGGTTTTCTAAAGCAGCCATTTTTACAACCACGGATTCCTAGAACAGGCATAATAAATTACTCCTCTAAACCTCTCTCTTTCTCATAGAACATAACCAGAAAAAGCCTCAGATGTTCCTGAAACATGTTGGGTTTTCGGCATCGCGTTATCCTGTGGTGCTCTGCAATCAATTACTGTTATACCACCATCATTAATAATTTTCTTAATGAAAATGATTCTGTTGATCTCCGTTGTATTTTAATTATCAGAGTTAAGCATAATTACACTGCCGCTCTGAGCTGGCATGTGGACTCCTTTAGGGCGCAATTTTGTTTTAACACACTGATAATGTAATTTTACATTGTGTCAGTTTGTTTGGTTATTATCCAGTTGTACAATTCCACTGTATTCCTGATAACAGATAATAACCTTAGTACCTCCTATATCCTGAAGTCATTTAAAAAGCAATATTGGAATTCCGCGACTAGCTAACTTAATCGCCTTATGATTTTATAATTCCCACTGCTAAATATTTGGTTCAGGCACCCACCCTCTTTTAAGAATATCATAAAACTAGACAACAGTTATACATTTTCTATGAATTACAGAATGGTTAAATAAACACTTAAAATATGAGCACAATTTTTTTCTTTTTTAAAATAGCTTCCTATTTATATAATATTAGCTCTTTAGGTGAAGTTAAACATGAACTTGTAGTCTACTTTGAAAATTGGCTGCCCTGTTAGACACGGCTGTTGTTCCAAAACTCTACCAACATGCAATGGATTCTGTATTTTAAGGTGGAAACTTGTCCACACCTTGCAAGAGTCCTCACATTAAAAGATCTTTGTTTTGAAAAGTTGATCAATTTAGTCAGGGTGTAGAACACTGCTCATCCAAGTTAGGTCCTATTAGCATTTCTGTCATTATTTCAACAGTGCCTATAGGATCTTGAACATAGCGGACAATCAATGAAAGCTGAGATGAACTCATTGCGTGGTTACACTTGTGCAAACAAGCAAAATCAGAACTCTGAGGATGGTCACAGAAGGATTTTGAGATACGTCTTCCATGTGGCTTTAAATTGCTGTGGTCTTAAAAGTAACAGATATATTAGCATAAAGCACTGCTGTCACTGCTATTTTAGTTCTTGAAGCCAACCACAGAACGAGGGGGAAAAAGCAGATTTCCTGATAAACACATATGCAAATTTGTGGAGAAGAACAATAACTTGCAATCTTGGCCCAGGGAAGGGCATTATCAGAACACTGTTAATTGTCCAATTGGGAATTGAAGTCCACGTGCTCAAGATTGAATCCCAACGTCACCATGTATGAGCCAAAGATCCTCGAATTATTAATTTATCGAAACCTCAGTTTAATCATCTGTAAAGTGGGGATAATACTGCTTCTGTCATGAGTCTGTCGAAATAGCAAATAAGAAACTGTAGGTATAGTACTTCAAGCAATGTCTGCATAGAATAAGTGTTTAAAAAAGGTGACTGCTATATTAGTATTAATAATATTACCATTATCGTCTTTATACTAGACATTTTATGTAAGACTTCTTTAAAAATAAAAATAGCATGTGTCCAAGGGAAAACTCTAAGAGCATCTTCAGGCAAAGGCTTCAGGCCTTTAATTCTGTAATACAGTTGTCTGGGGATACTGTGGGTTCAACAGTAACCGAGTAAGACTTCTGGAATACGTGGCTACAAATCTGCTACCAGATGAGGATGTTTTCCTGCACATTTGCTTGATACCAACATAAAGACCTGGTTTCATTTCCTCTGGGTTTGTACTGACATGTTCACAAAAGCAAATGGGATTGAGTAGAAGATAATTAGCAATACAGTATTTATAATAATATACACAGTTAAGGGTTCTCCCTCTCAAAAATTCTGCAACATGGCCATTGCTATCCCACTCTTACAACTGAGGAAATCAAGATTTATAGAGGGTACGTGATTTGCCCAAATTTACATACCAGCAATAGTTATTTTACCCTGATACGGTGTTTTCATATGGAAAGAAATCTTCTGTGGTTAAGGTGGGAGTGGGAGTTAACTGATACTTTTTTCACTCTTTTGATTGGCAACATTGATTCTCTTAATCTTGACACCTAGAGAATGTGGCTACACTGAAATAACAACTCCATGAAAAACTAAATTGTTCCTTATTGGAAATGAACTGAATGAAGAAACCCACATGCTAATGGCTTAATTCTGAGTATTCAAAAACAACCTATTTACTTTTACAATGTGAGAAAGGTCACCATACTGTGCAAACACTATGAAGTAAAGAACACCATGGTTTATGGAGAAGAAACGTCAATCTCCAAGGCTCAACAGGCACCAGTGGATTTTAGGAATTAGTGGGCAGACCTTGCTAATCCTACCCCCCAGCATCCTCCCTTTAACTTCAGCATGGTGCTTTTTAGTATTTTTCCATTGGAGATAAGTAAATTAGAATTATCTGGAGTCTGTTGAGAATAATGGCCAAAAACAGATGACCCAACAGGTCTGGTCCATCAATATCTGGTTGAGCTAATTACTTTCTGGAATGACAGGGGGTAGTTGAGGCAGGAAAAAAGTACATCAGATTACAATATTAATGCCAAAATACTATACTTTTTTACTTTGATGAAACAAGATGATGGCAGCCTGTCACAAAGCACTAAGTGATATAATATAATTTTATAATAATTATTTGATGGACACCCTGGAAATGAAAACTACAGTTACATTTAATTTTGCTATTAGCTCACATTTAATAATACTTTAAGAACTAAGTATGCCTCTCAGATGGTAATAGTTACACATTAAGTGGCCTATCCAACACACCATAAGAAAATGATACCAAAAATTTCACAGTCCAGCCAATTTTAAAAAATGCTAAACATATGCATTTTTACATTCTATTTGTAAATAGGTACTGATATCTTCTCAGATGGCCAAGTCCTTATAATAATGATTTTGGCATAGAATCCATGAGTAATTTAGGTTCTTAGCTAGAAAACAAAACACGGAAATGTAATTTTCGCCTCAGGAATTCATTTGTCGTCTTTGGCGAGAGCTTCTTAGACATTAGGAATAACGTGTTGCATCTAAGCCCATCAAGCAACACCTCTTTTGTATCTGGCACCAGCACTTTGGTTTCATTTGGGGAACTATTTCTTTTCCATCTTCGTGGCTCACGTGGGGTTAATTCTACTCTAAGGATGATTGTAGTCTGCCAGGGAGAGTGTTTAATTGGATCAAAGATTGGTATGTGATGTGCCCTAATCAAAACCCAGGAAAGCTGTGTTTCATTGGAAGTGCTGTGCTGGTAGAATTAGTTTGGAGCTTCCCACTACCTGAGGAGAGCATTTCTGAAAATGAAACCCATGCAAGAAAGAAGAGGCAGAGGATAGAGACAACCTGGGGACCAAGTTTGAGCAACTGGATTAAGCTGTTCCTGAAGTCCAGAACATCCTTAGACTCTGTTTTATGAGTAGATGAATCTCCTTACCCCAACACACGCACGCGCGCACGTGCGCGCGCACACACACACACACACACTCTCTGTAATTCTTTTTTTTTTTTTTTTTTTTTTGCATAAGCCAATTTCATTTGGATTTCTATCACTTGAAAACAGTCCCAGCTTATAAGTAACATACGTATTATGAAAATGCCTCACACATTACGGATATCCAAGTCAATACTTACTAAATCTAAATTGCTAAAACCTTCCAGCTACAAAACTCTTTTGCTTTGAGGAGTCTTATCATACCTGCTGCCTATGAAGACAGCAAGCTCACAGCCCACAAGGTCCTGATAGAAGTGCTTTCTTGGGTCATATTTTCCATGACTCAAATGATCCCTGGTACAATCCCAGCATATTAAGGTACTCACAGAACTTTGAGACATATTCTGGGTGAGTTATTCCCTCCCTCCAAAGGCAATCTGAATACTAGGAATTAGTATCAGGCCTTCGAAGTCCATCTAGGGTATCAGAACAGAATTTACAGAAGGGTTTTTGAGTGTGTTATCCAGAACACTAACTGCAATGGGTGTCCACTGGAAAGGAAAAGAAAAAAAAAAATCTATCTACCTATCTCATATGGCCAAATGAGTTAAATTGGTGTTTTGTTTTGTTTTGGTTCACTACAGAACTTCTCAGAGCATTCATACCAGCAGGCGTTGTGAGTTTTCAAGAGGGGCCACAATAGGCAATATTAGGTCATAGGGCTTGTTCTTTAATGCACTTGGGGTTCTGAGTAATGCAATTGGGGAGTGTCATACTCTAACATAGATCTTTGCACTATTCAGGCATAAATACCTGACTGACTTGGAAGAATTTACTCATCATATAAAATGGCAAGGGGAAGTCAGAGTTACACAGTAGGAGTATAGGGTTTGGAACCATCAAGACCTGTTTTCAAATTTGGCTCCATTGTTAGGTCTCCATGACCAAGAACAGCCATACTATCTTTCTCAATGGGAATGCCAAACTGTGCAGGGGCATCTGGGTGGCTCAGTCGGTTGAGCATCCGACTTCAGCTCAGGTCCTGATCTCGTGGTCTATGAGTTTGAGCCCCGCGTCGGGCTCTGTGCTGACAGCTCGGAGCCCGGAGCCTGCTTCGGATTCTGTGTCTCCTTCTCTCTCTGCCCCTCCCCCACCCATGCTCTGCCTGTCTCTCTCCGTCAAAAATAAATAAACGTTTAACAATAATCAAAAAAAGAATGCCAAACTATGTAAAATAATTTTTAAAAAGCTACTTATCTTATTAAGCTGTTTGAAAGCCTAATGCCGGGAGAAATTATTCTAATGTCTGTAACTCAGACCCTACGTTACACAAAGGTACATTTGAACCCCACTCCAACCACTTACTAGCTATGAAATGGAGAATTAGGTGGGTTGAGTAATTTACTCAACCCACCTAATTCTCCATTTCACCTTTTGTAACACGGAGTAGTATAGTAATTACTTCATAGGAGGTAGTAAATGAAGATAAAATGAAATGATGCCTATGCAGTAAATATTGCACTACCCGCTCTTTGTACCACAATACCAATAGTTCTTAAGTTGAACAATATCAAATTACCTTTTGCAGGTTAAGAACCATTAAATAGCAGTGATTCTTATGGTTCATCATTCGAGTATATGAAATTCCTGTGACCGTTTCTGGCGACTACACATCCTTTGTTTATCTGGTCAACAAATCAATATTTATTGAGCACTTTTTTTTTTCTTTATAGCAGCATACCATACCAAGGATAGGAAGGTGACTAAGACAGCTCTTGCCCTCGGTAATTACAGAGTAGACTGGAAAGCAAGGCAATAATCCCTGTTTACTTTTTTCTTTTACTAAAAGTTAATGGCTAACTTCTTACTTTTTTTTTCCCCGAATTTTTAACTTTGTTACTCTTTTCTTGAACCCATATGATAATGATCATAAAACAAGGTGATGGAGGGGCGCCTGGGTGGCTTGGTCGGTTAAGCGTCCGACTTCGGCTCAGGTCATGATCTCGCGGTCCGTGAGTTCGAGCCCCGTGTCGGGCTCTGTGCTGACTGCTCAGAGCCTGGAGCCTGTTTCAGATTCTGTGTCTCCCTCTCTCTCTGACCCTCCCCCGTTCATGCTCTGTCTCTCTCTGTCTCAAAAATAAATATATGTTAAAAAAAATTAAAAAAAAATAAAAAAACAAGGTGATGGAGAAGAATGAGAGAAGCACACATGGCTGGTATGGAAGTACCATGGAGAGGATTCAGGGGTGCCGAGTAATGGTGGCTATTAGTAGCCATGTACGAGGCCAGCAACTAGTTGGGCTCAAGATCTGCTTCATGCGTTAATTAATGAGTAACCTTCCATAAATTGCTCCAAATTACTTACTGCCAACCATAATACAAACATAAACGTGTTCGAGTTAGAGTCCTCCGCTGAACACAGAACTGCAATTTTGTCATATTTCTTATATAGCAAAATAACAACCATTGCTCCCCGAAGAATGGCTGATTTAAAAATGCAGTGGATCTGGATTATGACAAGAGAACAGCTACTCCCTTGGTTCCTCCATATTATACCACCATCGCGGAGATAAGACATTATACAACCATTTATTCCTAGTGATTAAGCCTGCATTCCAAGGTCTCTTTTGTATTTCTGCACTCTGAACGTGGGCACTGGTAAGCTGGTTCACTATACCATTTCCTTCCACTTTGATAGATCATGTTGACATATCCTGGGAAAATCTCACTTCCCTTCTAGTTAAAAGCTCCCACCAGCATACCACAGGTATTTCAGGTTAGAAAATGAATAGGTTTGGGACCAGCAATTATAGAAGGAAAAGGAATATAATCAGATCCTGGTGTGCGGATTGTTTTTTAAGCTCACAAATTCCCTCTTTCCGGTGTTTCAACTTTCAAAGGCTTATGGTAGTTTAAAGGCAATCCTCTTATAAGTGTACAAATTGTAATGATTATAGGAACAAGTTGTAATTGTTTCTAGCAAGTTTTTAAGAGTCTTTGATGTTATGATTAGTGTTTTATATGTTAATATATTGATAGGGGTGCTTATTTGCTTGTTCCCTTGTACGCTTTTATGGTTTCTAGGTTCACTGTGCAAATAAATCTTTGATCTCAGTAGGTCTATTTGGTTAAAAAAGAAAGCTAAAAGAAATTAAACACGCGAAGCCCAAGGTTTTGCAATATTTACGAAGAAGCACGATTAGGGATTTCTCTGTAAGAGTACAGAGCTGGGGCCCACGACCTGAAGGTGGAGAAAAGTGTCCCAAATGACACCACACACGAACAGGGGACTGCGCTGGGGAATGCCATCCCGGAACTTGGGCTTCTTTGTAGCCAGGGTGTATCTATATGATGGCAGTCTGGGCTGATGCCACACTGAGCAAATCAAAGGCAAAGCACTGCAAGCCATCGGCTTCCTCTTTCCCATTTGCCTCCTGCCCTTCAGAAATCACCATGGGGAAGAATTCTCCGTCTTTGCAATGGTTTCATTTTCAGCTATCCCCATCATGAGTGATTTCAAGACAGTGTCTGGAATGCAATGCCTCCTGGAGCATGCACCTTGACACGAATTGCTAAGTTTCAAAGGAATTTGCTTTCTGTAGATAATGTCTAAGAGAGAGGGACCTGGGATTTCATCAAACTGGCTATCAATAAAGCTAACAGCAAGGAAGGCTCCAGTCACACCACTCAAATGCAGGGTTAGGTAAATGTGTGCAGTGCTAAGTAATTAATGGTATAACACTTTCTGTCATGTTTTGTACAGAAAAAGCCCAGTAGGCTTTGCTGACAACACGGGTTAGAGAGATTCAGGAGGGAAAAAGAAGAGAGGGGATCAAATGTCACTTTGCATTCTCATTCCCCGCTCACTGGGTGCTGTTGTGCAACGCTCAGGTTCCAAAACTCACAAAGAGAGAGGGAAATGATTCCTGCATTTACCTTTGCTGTACACAATGCAGTTGTTTTTGTTGTCTTCTACTCCTTGCCAAGTCACATCCAGTAGCCACTTGGGACCAGCAGTCAGCACCATTGGGACCTGAGCCTTTGTCTTCTGTAGAAAGAATGATAACAAACAGATGCCATTTGCTTTTGTTGATTAAAAACTTGAATAATAACTGTACTAATCATTTTATTTTTACAAACAACTAAATCTCCCAAACCATAATCCACGTCCTTATTCCCCTGTCTCATAATATCTTTTTAAGATGACAGAAGCTGTAAGGCTTTACTGCTTTCACTAATCTGAATGGTAGAATTATTATCAAGGATTTTTTTTTCCCTAAATGATACTGGATCAGATCTCCAAGATTAGACAGATCTCTTGCGGCTCTGAATTATAAAGAGAATGCAGATGACTTTCATTGCAAAGAGCAGAGTGTTTAGAAGTGAACTTTAGACACATTGTACTTTACTATCAACAGGATCTCACTATTTCCTGAAACAGACAGGAAAGAATTTAAGAATCAGGATCCATTTCAAAGCTCTACCCTGAGCAACATTTTTATTAGAGTCGGAATTTATTTCAAATGAATAATGAAATCTACCTAACCTCCTTTGCTAAGTGTGGATATGCAGTCTGACTGTAACTGAAATAATAATAATGCTAATGATTCACCATACATTGTCTCCAGAAAGAGTATAAAAGAGGAATCGTGAATAAATTCAGATGCAGAGCAACTAAAGCATGACATACCTCGCTCTGGGAAGCACAGAGGCAGGGAGACACTCGCCCTAGTTCGAACAAAATGTTTCCGGTTGTACATTTTCAACATAAGGCTCAAAAGGTTTATCAATTTAGGCTGTTTGGAACGCGAATTATTTGCCTTTAATTACATTAAACATGGCAGGAAATGAACTGAGGAGGAAACAAGTGAGCCTTAGCAAGACTGTTGTTTCCCGATGAGTCACAGTGAACTAGCAGTCAGACTTTTATCATCCACCAGACCATGTCTGTATATCAAATATCACAAAACCCAGAGTACAATGCAAGGGTCTCAAGGTAATGTTTGAACTGAATCTTCACCTAGATATGATCCTGCCACAGAGATCGTGGCTCATTCTGGGACTTTGCTGCAAATTTCCCAAATTGGCATTAATAAATATTCACTTGTGGAGTTCCGTGTAATCTGGTCATTTCAAATCCCTCAGGAATCTGGAAAACCCATTTCCCCCACTAAATAACAACAATGATTGCGCCTGAGACACAGATCTGTTGTTAGCTGCAAACCCATATCGACGAGTAGGCATAAGATGAATGTTAACCCATTCTTTAAAGTATCAATTATATTATAAGAGGTAAAACTACTGTAAAATATACTGTTTAATGAAAAAAAAAACCAACCATCATGGATAAATTTTTTTAAAAGTCTGAAAAAAATATTTCAAATTTAAGAGATGGTAAGCCAGATCAATTGTAAGAAATGCTAGCACACTGATTTTTCGTATTCGTTCTTTGATTCAATTTTAAATTGTTCGCTTTTCAACCACACATCGTAATTGTTCACTTTTCAACTATACATCTTAATATTTGGTAAGTACAACCATTAAAAACGTTTATCTGGTGCTCTACACATTCCGAGAAACTTCTCTAGTAACAAACTATAGAAATTATCCCTGAAAATATAGTCTGTTAGGAAAGAAGAATACAGGAAAGAAGAATATAGTCTAAGGGCCTGTAGAAAAGAAGCAATTTTATACTATTTATTTTTAACAATACAGGCAAAGATGTTAGCAAGTTATCTTTACGGTTATCAGTCTGAGTGACCATTTTTATTTACTTGCATTTGAAAACACAATTGAGGGCAAGTAAGCTTCTTCAATCTGAAATGATAATGACCCATATCCAATTAATATTAGGTCTTAATTATGCATATGTCAGCTCCCTTTACTACCAGAGAAACAGGTAAACCCACAGATCAGGCTCAGCAGGTCTCCAGGCAAAAAGCAGAACGAGTCACAAGAGAGAGTCCACCATTTCGGTAGACAGTTATTATGTAGGAGATTTCGCGATCTTATTTGTAACACTTGTTCTTTTCTGGTTTTAAATAACAGATTTCAACAACAGGCACCTCCCCCATTTCTACTGTATTCTTATTTTATGGGAAAGTCATACTTTTTATTTAATCTTTACACTCCACAGTTCTTAAAGCCACATGGATTTCTACACAGTAAATCAGCTTTCACAATTTTCCACAGATAATATGAAAACTAGATATTGATCATTTATTTATTTTTTTTTTTTAATTTTTTTTTTTCAACATTTTTTATTTATTTTTGGGACAGAGAGAGACAGAGCATGAACGGGGGAGGGGCAGAGAGAGAGGGAGACACAGAATCGGAAACAGGCTCCAGGCTCCGAGCCATCAGCCCAGAGCCTGACGCGGGGCTCGAACTCACGGACCGCGAGATCGTGACCTGGCTGAAGTCGGACGCTTAACCGACTGCGCCACCCAGGCGCCCCTAGATATTGATCATTTAAATTCTTTAGGGAATATTTTAGTGTAAAGTAAATCAGTTGATTTGCTGATACTATAATCTTCCATTCATCTTATGAATATACAAACCACCTCTATCCTGGTCCTGTGTTTTTTGGTGCTAGCAATATTAAGGCATCTTTCTTTTTGGTGAAAGATACAGATACCTAAGAAAAAAGTTGAATATAATGCAAACAGTCGCATGATAAGAGCAAAAAGTCATGTGTAAATTGTTTTGGGATTAATGCAGGGCAAGAAAGAAAGTTCTGTCTTGTGGATTCTGGGAAGATATCATAGCGGAGGTGACATTTAGACAGGCTCTTAAAGGATAAATGGGGAAAATTTGCAATTGGTGGTATGCCATGGACAAAGTCTGAGCAGTATATGAGTCGTGAGTACAGGCAATGGTGAGCGGTTCTGGGACACTTTGCTTTTGAGTTCTTACAAAGTCTTTACAGCCATTCTTGATTCGTAGAAAGTACTAGATAAGTATTAGCTATCATCATCGTCACCATCATCATCAATATTTTCATTACTGACAGGTGGGAGAGGAATAACAGCAATGTGTCTGGAAGGGCAGGTTAGAAGCTATTTTGAAAGATGTTTTTTTTTTTTATATCAGGCAAAACCTTTTATGCTTAAATTTCTAAGCAAAGGAAGCCAGTAACGATTGTTTAACCAGGAAGAATAAGGGTACTATTACTTACGCTACTTGTGTGGGTTTTCTGTTAGACACTTAACTTTATTTAGTCTTCATATCCATTCTCAGATAAAAAAGAAAAACCTGCAACTCAAAGATTAATGACTTCTGTTAGGTCAAAGGAAAACATCGTATCTATTTCTAGCTGTCTCCAGCTAGACTCCTGGGGTGACCAACCATTTGGGTTTTTCTGAGACTGAAGGGTTCCCCAGGATGCTGGATTTTCAGCCTTTAAATGAGAAATTCCTTGGCAAACTGGGATGATTTATCCCCCCCCCCCCCCCTACTACTGTTACAACAATATTAGTCATTTACATCTATTGAACACTAAATGTTGGATACTGTACTTCCGTTCAATTATCTTTTTTGATTTTTAAACTCAAGGGCTTAGGTATTAACTTTTTCCATTTAGTATATAAGCAAATGAAGATTCAAAGGAATTAATCTCATGGTGCAAATAAAACTAGTTAATAAATATCTTTCTTTAATAGTACATTAGGCATCATACCTTTTAAAACTTTGGAAACCTGGGCATAGATAGAATTGGACTTATTAAGAAACTGAATTGAACGAAAAACAATTTCTTTTATTCTAAATCAATAAAGCCAAAGCAAAAATGTAGCTAAAACTTGCTGAAAGCTCTACCAAAGCTGTGAAGTAAATAATAAGTAGATAAAAAATCTCAAGGGACCAGTTATTACAGTTTTGAGGAGGTAAGTCAATTTCTTTCTGAAGAAGTCAACTTTCGTAGAGATTGACTGACTTCAAAGAAGATTACCAAGTGTGAGAAGGAAGGAGTTAGCCAGGATTATATGAAATCTACACTCCGGCAAAATCCATGAATAGAAAATAACAATAATATCCACATTGATCATTAGGTTCACTTTCCCAGGTCTCTACCATAAGGACTCATACAAGTCTAGAATGTTAAGAACTGAAAGCAACTTCAAAGTTCAGTGAGTTTCATTCCCTAATTTCACAAATGAAGACCTCAAGACCAAGATGTTTATTAGTATCCTACAGAGCACACAGTCGGCACAATATGTTGGGAAAGAGTGTGGATATAAACGTAGTCCCATGCCCTAATTCTCTGGAACCTGTCAATATGTTACCTTACTTGGGCAAAGGGTTTTAAAGAAGTGATGAAGGTGTAGGACTGTGAAATGGTGGAAATATCCTAGATTATCTGGACAGGCCCAGTCTGAACACCTGAGTTCCTGAAGACAGGAGAGGCAACACAGTAGATCAAAGGAACTCGATATGAAAAGGATTCCACCTGCCTTTGCTGCCTTTGAGGATGGCATACTGAGTTTATAAACTAAGGAGCACAGTGGTGTCCAGAAACTGGGATGACTCTGTTTCAGGAAGCAGGAAACAGGGACCTCAGTTTTGCAACCTCAAGGAACTGAATTCTGCCACCAGCTTGAATAGTGGGAAAGGTATTCTCCACTAGAACCTCCAGAATGGAATGCATTCCACCTTGATTTCAGTCTAATGGGATCCATATTGGACCTCTCACCTACAGAACTGATAATAAATTTGTGTTGTTTTAAGCCACTAAATTTGTGGTAATTTGTTTCAGCAGCAATAGAAAACTAACACAAAAGGGATTCATATTTACTGACTTACAGTTTAAAAAAACACTTTAAGCTCCTTATCAAATATACTCAAAAGGTATAAAACAGCTTCTTAGAATAACATTAAACCTATGTTGTCATTCCACAATTATTAGATATACTAAATGTTCTTGTCTTAAAGTACAAGAAAATACATAGTGGTGACTGTAATAATTTCCACTTCTACAATTAAGTATTTAAAACATTTCATGATTTACTGTTGACCTTATAGTCGAGGCAGAACAGAAAGGACATTACTTTTCTTGGAGTCGGATGACCTAGGTTTGAATCCTACTATGTGCTATGGGCAGGCTCCACGACTGGGAAATCACTTAAACCTGAATGTCGTGAATTGCAGATTACACATGTGTAAAATGGGGACAATGGTTTCTATCTCAAAGACAGTTGTCTAAATCAACCAGCACAGTGTTTAGTACACTGTAGATGCATGTAACACTTCTGCTAAATAGCTACATGAAGAAATAAACTAAAAATGCACAAAAAGCATTTACTGAATCTTTGTTTTTCTCAGGTGCTGGTAATGCCTACAGTTATCAGCATAAAAATCAAGAGAAAAACTCTTTAAACACAGCGGTAGTCATTAGTGCTATTGATAAATTGTTTCCAACTCTCCACTTTCCAGATCTCTTTTAAAGTCAGGCATGGCCATGTGACTTCATGTGACCAATGAAATTGAACAAGAGATGACTCATGTCACTTCCACACAGAAGCTGTAAGAGCCAATGGACTCATCGTCATGCCTTGCTTTGCGGCAGTGATCGTGGGAGCACGCGAGGAGGAAGCCTTGGCAATCACAACGGCCATGTAGTGTGATAAGGAAAGGAACTTTTTTTTTTTTACGTAAAAAGCCATTGTGATATGAGAGTTGCTTGCAACCTCAGCAAAACCTAGCTTATCCTCACTTATGCAAAGCTTTTTTTCATTTTTTTCCCCCGTATTCAATAACCTATGGGTTTTTACAGGTTAAAGTTTGCGTTTTAAATCTAGGCAGTCTCTTTCAGTAATAAACCAATTCAAGGTGCATAACAGGAGCCCCGAGTTTCATTTAAACTGGCACGTTTTAAAAAGAAAAGGAAATTTGAGGCTCCACGTTGCAAGTTAGAAAAATGTGCACTTGTGGACACTGTTTGAACCCAGAGTTTCATGCTTCGACAGCCTACCACGAGACAAACTTGACAAGGACAAAATGGGTCAAAAGTGTCATTTCTTAGGAATAATTAGAATCATCTAATGTGGATAAAAGAGGTCAAACTAGCATCCACTTCTCACTAACCTTTGGAGTTACTGGACCGACAAAGGAGGTAGCCTTCAATAAATGTTTATACTCAAGCCAAAAGGTTAATGGAGATAAAAGTAGACAGCCCAAAGGTAAAGAACAGAGGATAATTCTAACCCAAGAAACTGGTGACATAATGCTGTCTTAGGGACTCCAAATTTTGCTGGAAATATTTGTTGAAGATTTCCAAAATGAGGCTTAGGAAGAGCTAGAAGTCTTAGGAAAATCTGACCTATGAGAAGAGCCTGACTTTACAGCCTTTTAAAAGAGCTACAAGTGTCACCTGATGGAAAAATTGGCCTCCATTGACTTTAGTTTGGGAAATATAACAAAATCTCATTAGGGAATCTCAAGCCAATGCCATGAGATGGAGTTCGATGTGGATAAAAATGCTCTCAGCGTGTTGATTCCTTAACTGGGCAATAGGTGAAAAGGGCTGAAGCTTAGTTGACAAAATTAATAGCTGTTTCTATTCTCTCCAGCTATAAAAACATATTTGAGAGTAGGCATAGAAAATTTTCCAAATCACTGTAGACATTAGATTTAGAACCAGAAAAAAAGCCAATCTCCCCCAACTGAATTATTGCCTACATCTAAATGAAAAAGAAAAATGGTACTGTATGTGATTTGACCTTGTACTTACTACACAGTAAAAGTTTCAGTTAATATATCCAAGCGGTTCTGCACACTGGAATTACATTTAAACACAATCTGACAGTCACGAAAACATTGTATCACTCTCCCTGTAACTGTATGATGTCTCTAGTGACAGTGAGCTTGAATTTAAAAATTCCCTTCACAAACAATCTATCCTATGGGAGCATAAAAACTTAAAATCTTGGAGTACCCAGAGTGGGGAGAAATGTCAAGTAATAACGCAAGGCCCTACACAATTATGTTTTCAGTAGTTCTGTGCGTGACATACAGTCTCAACATCACTGATTTGACTGAAACTATAAAACTTTTAGTATGGGGGTGCCTGGATGGCTCCATTGGTGGAGCATGTAACTCTTGATCACAGGATTGTGAGTTTGAGCCCCACGTTGGGTGGAGATTTACTTAAAAAATTAAAATATTTAAAAACTAGACTTTTAGAATGAAGACTTCCAGGGGCGCCTGGGTGGCTCAGTCGGTTGAGCATCCGACTTCGGCTCAGGTCACGATCTCGCGGTTTGTGAGTTGGAGCCCCGCGTTGGGCTCTGTGCTGACAGCTCGGAGCCTGGGGCCTGCTTCAGATTCTGTGTCCCCTGTCTCTCTGCCCCACCCCTGCTTGTGCTCTGTCTCTAGAGAGACATTGTTTCAAAATGAGAGACATTCTTTCAAAAATGAATAAACATAAAAAAAAAATTTTAGAATGAAGATTTGCACCTACCAAACCTGTGGCTTTTAGTAAAATCCTTTAAAAAGTTATACAGGGTTTGAGCTTGATCCTGCTGAGGCCAATACTTTTTTTTTTCTTAAAAAAACAGAGTATCACTTTAGACTACATAAACGGAATAACTCTATTCCATGTGGTCTTGTAGGGTCAACATTATCTGTGTGATGATATAAAAACAGGTTCTCAGCAATAACACCTAGATATTCTCCATGACTAACTAATGCCAGACATCATTCAGACATGACTAGGCTTTTCATGTGTTTCCATGCAAATCATGTGCTTCCGTTTAAAAAATAATAAAATGGCCACTGAACTACACTGGGATATCCCTTGAGTAAGAATTGCCACCTTCCTTTTGTTTATTGTGTCTAAAAATGAGAGAGAGAGAAAGAGAGACACAAACAGATTTAAGGAAGTAACCAGGGCCACCTGGCTGGTTCAGAAAAGCATGCAACTCTTGATCTTGGGGTCATAAGCTCGAGCCCCACATTGGATACAGAGATTAGTTAAGTGAATAAATACATAAATAAAAACTTGAAACAAATGAAGAAGTAACTTTAGGAGCTTTCAAACTCATACCAAGTATTTTACCTACAGTAATTGTTTAGGAAACAACAAAACTCAACTTAGTAAAAGATAATCAAATTTCCCTTGCTTGAAAAAGACTGATGTGCTAGACACATTTTCTTTTTTTTTTTTTAATGAGACTTCAGTTCTTTAATTTTTTTTTTTTATAAATTTTTTTTAACATTTATTTATTTTTGAGACAGAGAGAGAGACAGAGCATGAACGAGGGAGGGGCAGAGAGAGAGGGAGACACAGAATCGGAAGCAGGCTCCAGGCTCTGAGCCATCAGCCCAGAGCCCGATGCGGGGCTCGAACTCACGGACCGCAAGATCGTGACCTGAGCCGAAGTCGGAGGCTCAACCGACTGAGCCACCCAGGCGCCCCCGCTAGACACATTTTCAAACTCAAGTTCAAATAAATTAAGAATAGTCTTAAATTAGAAAATACATAAAAAGTCTAAACTGGAAAGGCATCCATGATGTGCCCTACCAAGGACCACTACACTATACCATTAGGCACAGAATAGATTTATGAATGGAAATATTAGGAAGGTGTCATTAGAATAGCATTTCTCTTGAGCACAGTTCCACAAAATATCCTTTAAGGACAGCATGAGAGTGAAATTCCAGAGAAGTCTGCTAACAAACGTCTTTAAGATCACTGTGGTATGTGGGATCTCGAACACGATAAGAGACTTTTCAAAAACAAAATGAGTGTGAAATAAAATGATAGAATTCTTGGCTACTATATCCATCCATACTCCTTATGTCAAAGACAGTTTTATCTCTAAGAACCAAAAATTTAAATAATCATTATCTCTGAGGTATATTTGCTTTTAGTTCTCAAAATTGTGGAAACCCATTATGACAACATGAGTCACTGCTTAAAGATAGAAATTTCAGTATGAGAAATAATGATCTTTTAAGAAAGTGAACACAGTTCCATATATCCAGGTCATTAAAATAATCTCTTTACTTCCAGAAAAAAAGATTATTTCATGATAGTTAGAAAAATAATTGAAAATTACTGTTTAAGAATACACACATGAAAGATACAGATTTTTCATTTTTCAAATGGGAAGAATCTCTAAATGAATAACAAACAACTAAATTATCCAGATATTTATTATACTTTCATTTTCAAAAAAAAGAATAGATTCATTTCTCTTTCCCTTTTGCCAATTCACTCCCACAGTCTCATCTGTTCTCCACATATATTTGGCTCCGAAGAGGAACTACTCCCTCCAAGCTGGCAACCATTAACTTCAACCTTTTATTTTATACAGTTCTGAAAGTCACAGAGTGTTTAAGGAGTGTTGTTTTGCTCCTGGCAGAATTTCTGGGCTTGCACCTAGTGCAATGTGCAAAAGAGTGTCAGCACCGAAGCCTTGGGAAGGAAAAAGTAAACTGCTCTTGAGTATCCCCCCTGACGTAAACCTGTGGAGGGGAGCAGGGACCGGAAAGCCGTGATCCCAGCTGTGTGACCTGGGATCAATCATTTAACCTCTCATATGTCGCATCTTTCTGCTTTGTAAGATGATCTCATATGTCCTTCCAGCTTGACAATAACATCGTAAGACTTTCTACTATAGAATTTTTGTCAAGTCTAAACTCAAATCTTGAGTGTGAAGATATTTATGAAAATTTAATACACTGGGCTTATACTGACTTAAGGAAACACTACTATTTTTTAATTGCTGATGCAGTAAATAAAGCCGCCTACTGTACTTTACCTTGGAATATTAATACCAAGGAAAACGGTGAGGTCAGTGGTGTGGTCAAAATAAAATGTTAGTATGAAGAATTATATGGAGGGTGCTGCAGATGCGCGCGCGCGCGCGCACACACACACACACACACACACACACACACACACACACATTCAACTATCGATGACCTATTTACACATAAAAAAATAGTGGTCGATTCTATTCAGCAGTCTCTTTTTGCGATTTACCCCAAAGGCATTCTGTGGAAGAAAGAAAAAGCTATATCCTGCACAAAGTCATCCTCAGATACTGAGATATGTCTGTCCCTCATGAATTAATCCACTGCACTATGTAATGAATCTTTCGGACACCTTTTAGACTGTCTCCTTATTACCATTTTAGCCAATCTTAATATCAGCTTTTCCCTTCCACAGAAAAAGGGCAATCCTGGTATTAACAATAGAGTAAATTTTAAAATCAAATGCAGACGGTTTTTTCCTTATATATACATGCTTTGTTTTCATGATTTGTACCTGTATTTTCCTCTATAGCCATAAAGTAGTAAGAACTCACCTATATCTTGAACTTAAAATATACCTGCGATTTGAAACTGATGTTAAGAGTCTAACATCAACTGGAAGAATAGGAATGAGAAAGGTGTCTCCAAAGAGAAAAAAGCCAAATGATGGCATTGTTAAACCATATAGTACATGCTGGGATGTATAGGTGCTGGGATGTATATAGCACCTTTGGGGAAAGCAGATTTTTATGAGACAAATTATTTAAAGTTGGGTGCAAAAGCTTAAGAGCTTGGCAGTATGGTTGGCAGAAGTGTGAAGGTGCTATAGAGGAATGGAACAAAGCTTATCTAATCTGTGAGACATTTTAATAACAAGAATATTGCAAACACTTAAATTAAGTATGTAAAGTAAGACTCTGACCATGAGAGTAGTTTTCAATATTTTTCTCCAAATCAACAGATGCAGAAGGACTATACTAATTCTGTACTTCCAGAGAATAAAAGCCAAGTGCCCAACTCAATGAGAGTAGCCTTCCCTTCCAGAAGTACACTGCTTTGTTTCCCATGGAGAAAAATAAGGAGAAGAAGATGCCAACCAATGAAACTGATTCACCTCTACAAGCTCCCAATCCAGGGGACCTTTGTGCAACATACCTGTGAATCTGGGACAACGAAAGGAACATGCTATGAAAGCAGAACCAAATGAGATAAGCCTTTATAAATACTGTCCCTGGACAAATTTCTCCAGCCATATTCTTTACAAAGGCGTAGACATATGAATAAAAGCATCAACATGTGTATTAGAAAGAATACTTAATGTTAACATGACAAACTAACACATCTGTAAAAAGTTAATGGTTGAGTGCAAATACCAGGGGTTAAATTCTGCATTTAGTTGTGAGTACACGATATTAAAGGTTGGACCAACATTGTCCAGATGTGGGTTTTGCCACATAAAAGATGTAATGTTACAAATAAAATTACTCTAATTAGTAGTGAACGATAACCATTATTTTTGTTTGTTTCAGGTTTTATTTAAATTCTAGTTAGTTAACATATAGTGTAATATTGGTTTCAGGAGTAGACTTCAGTGATGAATCACTGAACACACAACACCCAGTACTCAATACAACAAGTGCCCTCCTTAACACCCATCACCCATTTAGCCCATCCCTCATCTACCTCTCCTTCAGCAACCGTCAGTTTCTCCTCTACAGTTAGGAGTCTCTGATGGTTTGCCTCCCTCTCTCCCTTTTTTTTCTGCCTTCTCCTGTGTTCATCTGTTTTGTTTCTTAAATTCCACATGAGTGAAATCATATGGTATTTGTCTTTCTCTGACCGACTTATTTCACTTAGCATAATACACTCCAGTGTATCCACTTCGTTGCGAATGGCAAGAAGTCATTCTTTTTGATGGCTGAGTAATATTCCACACACATATACATATGTGTATACGTATACATATATATATACATATACATATACATATATGTATACGTATACATATATATACATATGTGAGTGTGATGTGTATCATAACCCACATCTTCTTTATCCTTTCATAAGTTGATGGACATTTGGGCTCTTTCCACAGTTTGGCTATTTTTGGATTTCTTTATGCCATTTCTATTTTAAAAGACTTATTTAGGTTATTCTGCTCTTAAAATAATCACTTTATACTTTACTAGAAATTGGGTATATTCATTATTCATTCGATAAATATTTATTAAATATCTACTATAGATAAAAACTCTTAGGAACAGAATGATGAAAGCTACACTTCCTCTAGATGCTCACAGTATATTGATAATAAAAATACCGAAGTGACATACAGATAGGTTATTTAAAGCAATATTTATAATCCATCTCATGATATTTCAAGTATATGACTAATACATTTGGAAATATCAATGTATATTTGATGGTCCATGACCAAATGACAGTGTAGTAATAGATGAGAAGTGTCTAATCCACTCATTTTAAAGAATCTTCATGAAAATTTAAGATCACACCTTATTTTACTTTTTATTTTAGAGGGAGAGAGCATGAGTGTGGGGGTGGGGGAGCGGCAGAAGGAGAGAGAGAATCTTAAGCAGGCTCCATGCTCAGTGTGGTGCCTAACACAGGGTTTGATCCTGAGACCCTGGGATCATGACCTGAGCCAAAATCAAGACTCGGATGCTCAACTGAGCCACCCAGGAGCTCCCCGGATTACACTTTAAAATTTTTTTTAACGTTTATTTATTTTTGAGACAGGGAGAGACAGCATGAACGGGGGAGGGTCAGAGAGAGAGGGAGACACAGAATCTGAAACAGGCTCCAGGCTCCGAGCTGTCAGCACAGAGCCCGACGCGGGGCTCGAACTCACGGACCGCGAGCTCATGACCTGAGCCGAAGTCGGACGCTCAACCGACTGAGCCACCCAGGCGCCCCTACACTTTAATTTTAAAGTTAAAAATACTGAGGCTTTCTCCAGTATATGCTGAAAATCTATAAAATATAGCTTATATTTTAATAATTCTATCTAAAACCCAATTATAAAATCTTTTATTACATTTATCGCTTGATTTAAGCCATGCACTTCTACTTCTACCAACAGTTTACTATATACTCATTTAATTATTATTACTACGAAATAAAGTGTATCAAAAATATATTTAAAATATTTCAAAAACTGAAATGTTTTGCAAAATGTAGTCAAGATAAATTATGTATAGACCATTTTAAGCATATACTAATTACCACACTTACTATGCTTTATTAATAGTCAAATTTTAAAAGTTGCCCTTGGGTGCCAAGCTGAGTTTGCACCACATCTCCATCCAGTAGCTGTATGACCTAGGGCAAGTTACTTAACTACTGTTTCTTCATCTCTAAAATAAGTATAAGACAAGCAAGTATTTATGTCATAGGATTGTTCTGAGGATTCAATGAGTTAATGTATATAATGAGCTTAAAGCGATACCAGGTATGTTACTGTATGTGAGCATGTGGCTTATGTTTCCAACACTCCTAAAGAAATTTGTTTCCAGGGTGCCTGGCTAGCTTAGTCGGTAGAGCGTGCAACTCCTGATCTTGGGGTTGTAAGTTCAAGCCCCATGTTGGGTGTAGAGATTACTTAAAAATAAAACCTTTATAAAATTACTACTAATAAAAAAAAATGTTTCCATGAAAATGCAAAATTCTCAGTAAAACAAGAACTTTGGCTGGGTGGAAAAGTGATGCATTTCTCTAATATATGATTTATATTGTTTCATTAAGCATTAACTATGCTAAAATTCTAGATGCTGAATTACTTTTTAAATTTTTTTTACATTTATTCATTTTTGAGAGACAGAGGGAGACAGTGCACAAGCGGGGGAGGGTCAGAGAGAGGGAGACACAGAATCCGAAGCAGGCTCCAGGCTCCGAGCTGTCAGCACAGAGCCTGATGCGGGGCTCGAACCCACGAACCGTGAGATCATGACCTGAGCTGAAGTCAGACGCTCAACCGACTGAGCCACCCAGGCACCCTTAGATGCTGAATTACTTTTTGAATTAATTTTTACAATTCCATTGTTATGTCCATTTTATATAGGTAAAAACCGAGACTCTAAAATATACAACAACTTGTTCAAATTCACATTGCTGGAAACTGCCTTAACCATGAACTGTTTTCTATTTTTTCTCTTAGTAAATCTGTAAGAAACTAAATTCTTTCCATGGTGTCAAAACAATAAGAATCTTCTTAGGAATTGTGTTAACTATCAATTCTTCATGTCCATAAAAACTAGCTTAAATGATCTTCCATGAGTCAGTGGTTAGCAGTTTCTGTTTTACATTATGCATGATTCCTAGCTGCACTTTGTATAAGCTAATCGCATGGTGCTTCGTTAATAACCTTTAGGTTATTTGAGCTGCGAAATTTATAGGTTTATAGTGAATTATTTCTCACATTTGCACAGTTTTGGGTCTTGAAAGTCTAGTTGAGATACTAACTACCAATACCAGGCATCAAGTGGGTGTATGAGTGGAACAGAACCGAACATAGTCCAGTTAGTGATATTAAAAATATGGAAAAATAGGCAATACTTTTAATATTTTTATTTTTATGACTGCAGGTATTTTTATAGCTATAGAAATGTTTACAGGTAAACCAACAATGACTAAAAAGTAGCCTATAAAGGTTATTGTCAATCATAAGCAGAATTCATGATGAGATCCAAGGTGTCTTTAGGCTAAAATTCACTCAACTCAGTACTGATTATACAAGAACAAATGAATAATGAATTCTCTTGGTGCCCACTGGTCAACAGAGTAGAGCCTCATCATAGTACTTCACAGTGAGGTACTGACGTATACTCTGGGCAGCAAGGCAGTCCAGCCAGCCTTTGTGTCTGGTTGGTCAATTCCACTCTTCAGAACCTCTGCGTGTATCTACTTAAGGAACCTAGCTGCACTGTATAGTCTTGGTGCCCTGATGGGGGTGGGGGAAAGTTTCTGCTAAAAGAAATATCTCAGTCTGAGTGCAGTTAGTGTGTCTCCAGCTTAAACTGGATTGCTCACAGGTAGACTGAGAAAACAAAACACAGAACAGTTTCACCTGCCAATGGAAGTTCAAGGTCAAATTGGGAAATCAAAAAGGAGCCTTCAGTAAAAACCATTGGGGAGAAATAGGGCAGAGGTGGAAACAAGGTAGTTCTTTTGATTCAATAGGTCTGAAACCAAAGAGTTCAGTTGTGATTCAAATATTATTTATGACATACAGTATTTTTCTTCAGTGTGAGAAGCACAATGAGGAAAAGCAGCAGAAACCTCAGTTCACATACTACAGACTTAACAGACAGGCAATTAACACAGTGGCTAAAAGCATGAGTTCTAGAGTCAGATTGCTCAAGTTGAAATCCAACCTTTGCTACTCATCTGTGGTGTGACCTTAGTAAACTCTACTTCTCTGTGCATCAGTTTCCCCATTTGTTACATGAGAATAATAATACCTCCTGGGGCTGATGTGATGTAAGATAAATGAATACTTATAAATCGCTGACATTGATACCTGACAAATAGTAAGTGTGGATTTATAATTATTATGTACATTGATTTGGGGAAATGGAGAAAAATTTAAGAAATAGTTAAATGTCTATGAGAAGTCTTATGCCTATTTAATTTATTCTATCCAGACATCAACACAATGATCAACATAGCATGCTCTAAATATGTAAGAGATTTTACTATTTTGACTAATCTTACTGCTTTTAAATTACTCAACAAATTGGCTAGTGGGGAGACAACTGAACTACTAGTAGCACAAATAAAAGATTTTAACGGCAACTTAAGGTTAATTGAATAAAATCTCACCTTCTATGATAAAAAGCCCTACATACTAGTTATAAAATAATATATTCTGTTGAAATTACTCCAGATTTTCCTACCTATTGTTTTTACTAGTACCTACAAGGTCTAAAAATGTGCTTCTAGGGCATCTGGGAAATAACTTGAAAAGGATCTAGACACTGAGTTCCTAATTACGCCACTCCCCTATCTTGAGTCTAAATTGGGAATCCCTGAGCTAGTTCAAAATTTTTAAATAATGCAAATTTTTCTCATACCATGTGCTGGAACAAAGCCTTAATGTAACTACCATAATTTAAAGTTGTTATTTCAAATTTTAAATATGTTGTCTCATTTGTCAAAGACAACCAAACCATACCCAAAGCAAAATCCTTCATAATTACAAAGTCTATGACCTTTTCTTTTGTAATTTCTATTTCATGCTAGTATGTTAGCTAGATACATTTTCAAAAATGATCTATGAATTCATTAAATTTAGGTTTAAGCTTTACCTCTAAGTGGTTGGATTACCTTGGTCAAAATATATTACTACCCTGAGCCAGTTTCTTCATTAATAAAAGAAAAGACCAGGACTTCGGGATTCAGGGCACCTTTTGGTTCTAGAACTTCATGTACACTAAATGGAAGAAACTTGTGAACAGACTTGTCTAGTGTTACTCAGCCTTTTAAAATCTATGCTCTCCTTTCTTTATGTCAAAAACAAATTCATGGTGTCCTTTGATATTTAGAAAATTAAATAATCACAGTGGCTATAAATACATTAATGAAATGACACAATGGTGCCCCGCCTCTAGAAGCAGACAGAAGCCCTTCAACAAATACACATACATTCATGCATACTCTTTAATGGGGCTCCTCTCTTTACATTTGAGAATCACAAAACAATGTCACTAATTCACAGTAAGGTACATTTTCCCTAATTCAACTCTCTAAGAAAGGAAAGGTTAAACTACAAACTCAGAGTTTGTTCTGCCTTCTGACTTATGCAGAGCAAAATAACTTATTTATGGCTCTGTCTTCCATATCTTTTGAAACTGTGCACACCCCAGGTAAGGCACAAGCTTGATCATATATTTCCATGTTGTGCTACTAGACTAACCCAAATTTCAGTTTCAAATGACCAAGACTCTAGTATTTTTTTTTAATGTTACTATCCTTTACAGTGTTGTAGAAAGCATCCTTCCTACCATATGCATAAAGTGAATACGTTGCAATCATTGTTGATAAGGGCACATCACGCAAGATACACAGACAAACTTCCTCTTTGGCCAAAATCACACTACTCTAGAACATACGGAAGAAAGGTTAGCAGTTTTGCACTAGACCAGTTTAAGTTTCACTAAAGTAAACTCAGTGAAAATCCAGTTGATAGTAAAGTCTCAAGCATGAGAAATGGCCCTATGTCTGTTTTTATTACATAAAATTCTAAATGTGGATTAAAAATAAAATGGATAATTTTAGAAATCCCTCTCATTTAAGTGTTGTGGATAGACTACACATCTGCGAGAAAACCAAATTATCTTGTAGTTTTCCTGTCTTGAAAGCAGAGATTTGGAGAGAAAAAGAAAGGGCAGGGAGTGAAACTAATGATAAAACGAAGGGTCCAGCCGTGGGACTGGAGCACATAGAGTCCGCGTTCCAATAAGACTCAACAAACAGCTCTGATCAGAATCTAAGTGATGGGAAACAGCCTGTAGCTTCGAGATTAGCTGCTTCACACTATTTCTGAGTTAAGCCAGCACAAGTAACATCATGAATGCATAATTATAATTATGCATTAGAGTATGCATAATGATCTTAAAATCGGTAAACAAAGAAAAGGCATCAGAATTGCTCAGCTATTTTGGGTATACTATTACAGAAGACAAAATATGACTAAGATTTTAAGGAGGGGTGGCTCTTAGTGAAAGTTTTTCACATGAAATTTACAAACTTGAGAAAATAACGAATGAACCAGCATTGCTTTAAAAACCCCTTTTAGGAAATCCCACATGAACAAGTTAAAATCAAAGAAATGCAAGAGTATTTCAAAACACATGAAGCAAGCCCTTAGGAATGCTCATATTTAAAGAATCCAGGCTAAGAAACAGAAATAATAATAAGGTAACATCTTGGACTTCTGATATCATTTAATAAAATAATGTATGTTCCTGAAATTGTTTGGAAAAATATAATGATCTGTGATTGGCTGATAAAAAACAAGTAAAATAACTAAAAGTTGTGTTGGAGATAATTTATGACATGTGGGGAATTTGGGGTTTTGGGGGGGCAAGCTATTAGATTCCAAAAGTCTAACCATAAGAGGGTCTAACCTGAACATGTCCAGTTGTAATGCAAAATCATTTGCTTTGAGTTTTCCAAAATGAAGATGTAATTCCAGTTGAGGGGTACTATCTCCTCAACCTTGAAAGGCAGTTACATCATGTACTAGCCTTCTGTTTTTTGGGCAAGATGATTTGATATTCTGGAACCCTAATCTTTTCTCACGGTACTATTTTTACTGCTCTCCTCTGGAAGTTAGCCAAGTTCTCCACATTCCTCTTAACAGAGCCTTAAACTGAATACCCACATCTTAACAAGAGTGTGGATAAGCCTAGAAATTGATGGATTCAATGGGGACCTCGTCTATACTCAGGGTCAGAAGCTCAGGATGCCTCGGGAACATTTATTCTTCATCAACGAGACAAAACAGATGTCCACCAAAGCTACCTGGAGCTCCTTTCATCTTTTAGTTTTCTTGCCCTCCTTCCCATCAAAATTCAGAGAACCCCTTCAACATTCTTTTACAAAGTCGTTTTTTCACTCGTTTTTCTTGGCATCATATTTATTGTTTTCTTCAAAGTACTTATATCCTTAACAAAAATTCATTAGCTTTCGACCAATGTTTTGATACTTCAATAATAATGATCGATGCTCTCTATAATCATCTTCTCCAGTGTTCTTTTGTTTCTCCATTCCTCCCTTACTCTCCCTTTCCCTTTCTACTCCTTGCCTATCCACTCCCCCCTTTCTCTCTCCCTTTCCACCAAAACTGTGGAGTAGGGAAACATCATTACTGACCTCAGCCATCATTTGCCTGGCTGATGACTGAAAAACCGGTTGGAAATCTCAAATTAATTATGCCATTTAATTTGCATAATTTTGGTCTGCACATTAATTTTAAGTATATACAGTAGTCCACCCCTTATCCTTAAGGAATACATTCCAAGATCCCCAGTAGATGCCTGAAACTGAACCCTATGTGTTTTTTCCTATATATACACACACTGAAAATAAAGTTGAATTTATAAATCAGGCACATTAAGAGATCAATAACTAGCTATAAAATAGAACAATTATAAACAATATATTGTAATAAAAGTAGGCTTTCTCTCAAAATATCTTATTGTATTGTAGTCACCCTTCTTGCAATGATGTGAGGTCACAGAAGGCCCATATGATGAGATGATATGCGGGGAATGACCCAGGCATGGTGACATAGTGTTAGGCTACTACTGACCCTGTGACATTATGTCAGAAGTTGTTTCACCGGCTTGTGACCCTCAGTTGACTGTGGGTAACAAAACCACAGAAAGCAAAACCGAAGATATGGGGAACTAGTGCATATAGTTTTGATGACTGAAATAAATTTAACGCTGTATCAGTCGAACCAACAATCAACAAGATAGGTACTGATTACCTACCATGCATGATGGCAGCCGTGAACATAGTAAAGGTCATAAAAGAGCAGTTATTTTGAAAATGTCTGCAAGTTTTTAAATTTTGTACTGTGGAGAGGAAAAGGTTCACGAATCTAGTGGAGGGGGGTAGGTATTAAAACTTCCCAAGGCAATCAGTGGCTTGACTGAAGAATTAAGAGAAGAGTAATAATTGTGAAAGTGGCTTGGTTTTGCAATGTTGATGGAGGGCAATTCTGTCAGATAAGTGGTTGATAGTACAAGCTTCACCCATGAATTTAGAAGAAGGCAAAGAAAATAACCCTCTTTAAACTTTCCACTATTTCCCCAGGAATGAAAATTATCTTCTTTATTTCAGCTTTTTGGAACATCTGTCTTTTTGACTATACCCTGGTTCACATGCTAAAAAGTTACAGACACGCAGACAATTTAAATATATAGTGACCCTGTAGAGACAGAGAGCACAGGAGACAGGAAAGTTCACAGACTTTCCAATAAAGAGCCAAGTCTCGATATATTATTAGACATTTGAAAAATTCTTCCATACTCTAACCAAATATTTATAGCTTGTTTTTATGTCAACGATCTTGTTTTATTTTTCAGCGTTGTTGGAATGACATTATTATGTTGGAAATGTTAGATGACCGTGCTGAAGACATTCTTTATTCAAACCAGGGAAAAATTAGTGTGAAATGATTAAATACAAGAAGTCCTAGTTATAAATGGACTCTAAAAGTTCATTGGTAAAAGGCACCATTTGGAACTCAAAATACATTTTTCACCTTCACCAGTGTTTCTCAACCCAG
This sequence comes from Panthera uncia, assembly GCF_023721935.1. Classification (NCBI taxonomy): domain Eukaryota; kingdom Metazoa; phylum Chordata; class Mammalia; order Carnivora; family Felidae; genus Panthera; species Panthera uncia. The sequence goes on from NC_064812.1 coordinate 32,182,726, forward strand.
AAGCTGCAGCCCCTTTGGGGTCTTCAATATTTATGGGCATTTTTTTTTCCAATTTGATGTCTTCATTTTGATCTGAACACAAGAAACAAGAAAACAAATATACTTTTACCTTGCAGGATGGCAAATCATGTCTTTTGTAGTAAAGATTTATGTATGAAATACCGTAAATAGAATATCTTAATTTCCTTAACTTAGAGTTTTTCAAATGACAGTCTGCAAATCTCTAGAAACCTTGAACCTATTGAATTGTTTTTTCTTCAAAAAGAATCTATATCTTCCTCGAACTGAGCAAAGAACTGGCATAGAACCAACACTGCAAATTACGGTAAAGTTTCAAGGTTAGATTACAAGAAGGTTATTTAGCTCTTAATCTAGCTACACATTAGGTATAAATTCCTGTGTCCAGGAATAAGGGTCATTTGTTAGAGGAAGGACAGAAAGGGAGGCAGGATATTTCCTTATCTTTCTCTGGCCCCGGGAAAAATTTTAGTATGATTTGTCTTCTTCTGCCTTCTTCCTTTGCTGTTCCTGCCTCCCAGCTTCCAAAAGCATTCTCCCCTCATCCTTGGAGTTTCTTCAGCCATATCAACCCCTCAAACACAGGTCTTCATTTGAGGCATAGGTGTCCTACCTCACAAATTCCTCCATGCTCCAAAATGATTGTTTGTGTATCCACCACCATGAAATAAACAAACACACGTACTTCCATCAAGCTGGCGAAGCAGCTTTTGCAAGAAAGACACTGACCAAACCAAGGGATGCTATGGTATGAATGATCATTAACGGCACTGACAGACCTGTAATCAGTAAGCGATCCCCGCTTTACAAAACTTTCTTCCCCCTTCCTCCAAATCTGAGCAGAGTCTTTAAATCTTCCAACTTCTTGTTTGTTTGTTCGCTTTGTTTTGAAATCTCTCCAGTGTCTCTCTTGGCTAAATATTTGACACTTGCAGAATGGCAAAGGTGGAACTCTGGGCATTTTTAAGTTAATATAATAAGCAAAAGCAAGTCAGAAGCTGTCTGTAAATAATGTATAAATTCAGTGGCTACGGTTGCCTGACATACTGACTTTTGAGATGTTGTGAGTAGGCTCACCGGTTACCAAGTTACTACCACGGAACGGGAATGAACTGTGCTCCCAAGCATTGTGTTCTTCTTGTTTCAGAGAGTAATTTCTGAAACCGCTGAACTCTGGGAGCGCTGTGTGTATCATGGCCTCACTACATAGCACTTGTCACTAATTGGCAGAAGCTGCTCCAGACAGACCTGGTCTTGGCAAACAGACTGAATGCTATTCTCTGCCCTTAGGAAATCTGTCTCTCCAGGTGAGGTTTGAGGCCATGAGAACAGCACTGTGTCCAGTTTGTTTTCCTGCTGTTTGGCCATTGGATAAATTAAGCACCTTAAATTTTAGTGTCACTGGTCTACTCTTCCAGACATTCTCAAAATAAGCACTTTTCCAGCATGTTACATATATTTGTGTTTTCAATTCCTGATTGAAGGGCCACGTAGCACTTAATACAAACAAATGGCATCTCTGAGGGCTTAATGCAAACTGGGCATGAAAGATGAGGTTGATGTCCAATTTCTCAGAGCACTGTTAGCCAGTGTTATTTGTTGGATTCAGATTTGCTCTTATAAATGGGGAACCCAGACTCATTTTCACTAAATGTTTAAGCAAAAGATCAGACCGTCATTATTTTAACTTTTCAAGAAACCCTGTCGCCACTAGAGTTCTAATTTCAGTAAATTTCCAGAACCCTAGACCATCAGTGACATCATTTTTAATGTTTTGGTCTTCTTTACAATATTATAAGAATGAATCTTTTTCTGTTTTTAATCACAAGCCTTATCCAGCAATCAAGGCAGGTATATAATAAGCTAAGCTACTCTGTAAATCTAAACATTCCCTACAAATGGAAAAGATACAGCCTGGGCTCCCTGATTGTTACTAAGGCGACTATCTAAAATGAAAATCTGATTAACCCTTTTGCTGCCTGGAACTACCCACGTACCACATTAGCTGACTTCCCTGCACTTATCTCTTCTTTTTCCCTCTCCAGAAATTCATAATTGCATCGCTCCACAGTAGTTATGCTCTGGTTATCCTATCTGAGAGGACGGTGATGGGTGGTAGTCCCATCTGGACAGCTGAGTGGGGTGGCCGCCTCATCATGAGGAAACAGACATTGAATAAGAGGGCACGTGATTTCCTGCTTATTTAAGGCATCAGTTTGATGAAATCCTTGACAACATCAAAGGATTCCCATTCAATAAATAGCAGACTACTACTGTATTTTCCTTTCACTCGGGAAATAATGTGACAGCAAAAGCTGTATGTTTCACAAACATATTTTTCCTCAACTATTTTTGAATGACATTAGCAACTGTTAGCATTTGCTAGGAAGAATAATATTTCAAAGCATTATACAGAATTTTAGCCAAGAACAAATATCTGTCAGGCAGTCTCTATTCTCTTGGTACAACAAAAAAAGGGGAGTTCAACAGCAAGGGGGAGGAGAGTAAGAACACATAATTTTTTCCATGTAATTTGGACAACAGGAGGCTGTGCACTAGAAATTCACTAATAGATTTTGAACACTAAATCATGTAATCAAATTACATGAAAATGTCTGTACCGTTCAAAGTGTATTGTTGGCATTCATGGTTCTTTGTAAACACCCACTCTCCACTGCTTCCGTGTTGCTCCCCTTTCAAACCTTTCTGGAAGGATGTCTTGATAGTTTTCACCTCGGCTCTCTACTGGAGGCAAAATGGCCCATTTGTTACTCTCTACACATGGCTCGATTTATTCCTTCATCTTCCAGGTAGGCCATTCCCTCCATCCTGAATTCCCTGCCTGCTCCTCTCTACCAATTCATCCCTATCACTTCCTTCAGACCTTGTTCAGCTCTCACTGCCCTGAGGAAGCATTTCCCAATTAACCTCCCTCCCTCAGCTCAGCCTCCTCTGTCCCCTCAGAATATAATTGTACTATGCCATTTTGTACTTGTTGATACATTGCTTGTAATTGCTTTTTTTATTATTGTGTCCCTGTCATTACGTTTGCTTCTATTTCATTTGGTTACATTCTTTTCCATCACCTCTGCTCTCCTTCTTCAAACAGTCCTCTGATTTTTGGCATTTCGATAACACCAATATACTCCAGCTACAGTTCATCAATAACTACTCTATGACTGATTAAAAATAGTTAGTGCTCATAAATCACTTTGGCTGTCTATAATTTTAGTTCTTCATATTGTGTTTAGTAAAATAACAATGCCACTACTAGCAAATGGGTCTTGAACTGTACCTTTAGCTCCCAGCCAATCTCCACATCCCAGTCTTCGTTAAGCATATTTCCCTCTGGATATTTGCATTTTTTTCTTACTATCACATCACAACCAACACATTTAAAATAAAACTCAGCTTCAGGGGCGCTTGGGTGGCTCAGTTGGTTAGGTGTCCAACTTTGGCTTGGGTCATGATCTCCCAGTTCATGGGTTTGAGCCCCATGTCAGGCTCTGTGCTAACAGCTCAGAGCCTGGAGCCTGCTTCAGATTCTGTCTCATTCTCTCTCTGCCCCTCTCCCATTTGTGCTCTTTCTCTCTCAAAAATAAATAAACATTAAAAAATTCTTTTAAATAAGATAAAATTCAGCTTCTGTAAAAACTCAACTTCCCATTTATGTTGATCTATTTCTATCAAAGATACCAAGTTTAAAAACCTGTATATTTATCTAGCTTTTCTTACATACACACACACACACACACACACACACACACACACACACACACACACTCAACTTTACATATGATATTGTGTAGGAAGAACTAGAAAAGCTTTTGATACATTAACGAATTATTCTTTTGGTTGGGAGTTCACAGAAAGTACACAGTGCACCCTCCTTGTGTGGATTAATCCCTGAAGTCAACATGATCAACATGTAAAAGAACATGTGACATGCAACAGTAACCAATAAATTTGATTGTTAAGGATATCAAATTAACTACATATTTAAAAGATATCAACTACATGTAACTAAAAAGATGTTTAAAATCTACTTTAGATGTTGAGATTGAAAGCAGTAGGGCTCACTACCAATTCAGGCAGATAAAAGAGAGTGAACGTGGAGCCTTGCTTACTTGGCCAAGACTTTGAGGGGTAGAGCAGACTTTAGGGTACCAGTTACTTAGTGGAAGGTGATCAGCTTAGTTGAGATGATAAAGAAGGCTAACTATCTGGTGCCACAAATCAGTGGTTTTGGATAAAAGCATTTAACTCTTTGGAGTGAACAGTTTCCGTCTCCATGAATAGAATGAACTAATGGTTCTCAAAGGTCACTTCCTCCTGTAGCATTTGCTGAATCAAACGTAACTCATGAATTGGGATGTTAATGCACGAGAGACAAAGTGAGAGAAGCCGCTCTCCTGAGACACCAGGATCCTTCTGTGTCCCCTCCCTCTCTTCTCAGATCCTTCATTTGCATCAGATGGGCTTTAATACATTTTCAAGTACCTTCTCACCTGGAGGCATCTGTATCTCATCAGTAAACCAAGTTTTAAGTTTAAAAGATAAAATCTGCATCAGAGAATTCCAGGTATCAATCAATGGGAGAAAGGGACAACCATATGAAAGAAACTGGTTTTGCCACTTTACCAGTTTTTTTTTTTGGGGGGGGGGGGATTTATTTATTTGGATTAAAATTTACTTATTTATTTTTCTTTCAAATATTTATTTCAATTCTAGCATAATATTGTTTCAGGAGAATTCTGAGATTCATCATTTACATATAACACTGGGTGCTCTCATCACAAGTGCCCTCCTTGATACCCATCCCCCATCTAGCCCATCCCCCACCCATCTCCCCTGCAGCAACCCTCAGTTTGTTCTCTAGAGTTAGGAGTCTCTTATGGTTGCCTCCTCCTCTCTTTTTTTCCCTTCCCCTATGCTCATCCATTTCCTTTCTCTAAAACAGCACAATTAGGGTGCTCCTACTTGTAAGTCAACCCTGTAAATCTATAGAAGGGATAACTGAGAAAGAGAGAAGGTCAAGCAGTATGAAAAGATCTGAGGAACCTATGTGGAAATCTTAAAATTAAAGAGGGAAAAACCGTGTCAGCTTTATCAGAAAGTTCATATAGTGTTACAAAGAGGAGTGCCTTATTCAACCCAAGAACAGTATAACTGAGGATAATTAGCAGGGGGATACATATCAATTAAAGACAAGGCTTCCTTTCTTCTAATCACCAAACCCAAGCAAATAATCAAACAAACTGTGGGAAGAACTGTGAGCAGGCTATCGGAAATAGTGCTTCCTTTAATCGGAAACGTGATCCGCTAAGTCGTTTCTCAAAGCTTTGGTTTTATTATTTGGAAAATAAGGGTTGGAATAAGTTTCTTCAAGTTATCACATTCTGTAATTCCGTAATATTAAGCCAAAGTGGGAATGTTACCAAAGGATGATGTATAATTTTCCACAAGGGAGACAGAAAATACAGCCAGTAATAATTTGTTGTTAACTTAATGACAAGAATGGTCAGTGTTTCTTGAGTGCTTACTCTATGCCAGATTTTGTGCTTTGTACTTCACATACACAAACTCTTTTAAAATTTGGAAAATTTGTATTATGCCATATTAATATTATGACATATTAATATCTCCACTCACAAGATCAGTCAAAATGAGCACACAGAAAGGTAAAGTAAGTGGCCCAGAACCACAAGCTCCCTGGTGACAGAGTCCAGATTTAAGACCAGGCTTTTGACTCTAGCGCCTGATCTCTCAATCGACATACGATACCAACTCAAATTAAAATATCTAAGATTCAAAAAATACATATACACAAGAAGAATGGGTAAAATATATAATCAGGCCTATGAAGTAGAAAATGAAATCAATATAATGAAACATTATATCTTCTTTGGGAGGCGGAGAGATAATATTTAAGAGCAGATGAGAAAAAGACAGATAAATACTTGCTTCATCTTGGTTTCCACACACACATGCACACACACCAACCATTTTTTTTTTTGCTTATTTTTTGTTGTCTGTCTCTGGTTAATTTACTTAGAATATAAATAATATGTGAGAGGGAAAAGAAGTCACCTAATGGGAAAAAGAACAAATGGGAGAGTACTTAGAAAAATTATTACTGTTTACAATCAAAGGGCCAAGTCACTTATACACAAGGTAATTTGAGAAGACATCAAAACTTGGTGTAGACCCCAACCGTCATGATTCAGAGATGCACAGAGGACCAAGAAAGAGCTCACATGCAGAACATAACCTTGAATCTGAAACTGTGCTGGACAGTCAAGAAAAATGCCTGAAGAATATTTAAGTGACTTATACCAAATGGACATATATTTTTGAAGAGGTAGTGCATTAAAGACAAGTGTAGTGTTACACTGGACAAGTCTCAACAAATCAATATAATTTTGTCACCCCATTTTCTCCTATGAAGATGAGAAACCAACCAGGCTGATATGACAAATCTTTATTCTCGTTATATTAAACTACCATTTCACATGAAATACTCGAAAAGTCCTAAAAGATACTAACATACACGTTCTCCAAATCAACACAGAAATTAACTACAAGGGATTTTCAAAGAATAGTTACTTATGGCTCAACAGCAGCATTTAAGAATCTACAACTGCCAGTCCTCTGGGATTATTTATCAATTATATTAATGATAGGGATGAAAGAGTAGATCAGTTGCTAATTTAATTTGCTGAGAATATTAACTTGGACAAAATTACTATCTTCAGATATAAGTCATATTTATTAAATGTCCACTCAATTTCAAATATTACAGAAGGTAAACAAATGTATTATTTTCCCTTTGGAGGAAATATCTCTTGAGGTAAATTATTAGTCACATTTTTGGTGATAAAACTGGGATTCAGAAATGTATTGACTCCTCTATGGTCAACAACTGAAAGAGTACTGAAGTCAGGATTTGAACCTGGGTCAGATTTTTTCACCATTTCAGCTGTCCTGCAATGGCATTAGTATCTGAAAAACCCAAATAGAGATTCTGAGAATTGTTAATGTTTGAAGCAAAATGACTATGCAAACTATAGCTTTACACAGGAGTCCTTTCAAAGTAATTTACTCAAGAATGAGAAAGGGAATGAAAATGAACATTTCTTGAACTCCCAAACACTACGCTAAAATCTTTTTAGGGGAGGTTGGCTGACTCAGTGGGAAGAGCAGGAGACTCTTGATCTCAGGGTCATGAGTTTGAGCCCCACATGGGGTGTAGAGATGACTTAAACTTTTAAGTTTAAACTTAAACTTGAGTTTAAGAGATGACTTAAACTTTTCAAAAAGTAAAACAAAAATCTTTTTAAGATGTTATTTCACTCATTCATACTTTCAACAAATATTTATTGGGTGTGTTCTAGGTGCTGCTGAAATTGTGAAATAGAGGAGATACCTGTCCTCCTAGAATTCACTCTCTTGATAGGGACACAAAAGAATAAACACATCAATAGTAAATAAATATAATTGTAGGCAGAACAAAGATAAAAAGAGACAATGATAGAGCTTTTCTTGTTTGTTTTGGTTTGTATTTTATTCTAGAGAAGGTCCTGCTACAGAGAGGGCATCTGAGTATTTCACTGATTATGTGTCACTGAGTGTGCCATGGGAAGATTCAGAGGTGAAATGTCCAAGGCAGAGGGAATAGCGAATGCAGAGACATCAATATGTTGGGATCCAGCATGTTCTGTAAAGGCAAGAAGGCCCACACAGCCATGGGGGAGTCAACAAGACAGACAGTGGAACGAGATGACCTAGGAAAAAGCCAGATTACGTAGGGCTTTGCTAGCCATGCTAACGGGTTCAGATTTTACCTCAAGTGTGCACGGTTTGGGGAATACCATGCTGTGATTTATATGTGAAAAGAGTATTCTGAGTGTTACCTGAAGAACAGTCTCTAGGGGACACGAATGGAAGGAAATCAGTTACGAGGCTGCTATGACACCTGGTGAGAGATGATGACGGCCCCAATCAGTATGCTCTCTGGGGAGGTGGCAGAAGGTGATCAGATTTTGAAAGTGACCTTCACTGGCTTGCTGAATATAAAGTCAGTATAGAAAAGAGAAGAATCAACGATAAATCCTAAGTTTGGGGTCTTAACAACTAGGTGAATAGTAGGGGCATTTATCAAAAGACTCAGAGAAGAGTGATTTTAGGGTTTATCATTTGGAGTTCTGATCTATACATGTTTATTGTGATACAGAGATGTCAAGTAGGCAGTTAGAAATAGGAATCTGGAACTCAGAGGAGAGGTTGGGGCTGAGATTTTAATTTGGCAATCATTAGTTTATTTCTGGCAGTTAAAGCCCTAGGGCAGGAGATCATCGAAAGAGTAGAATCTCAAGACTGAGCCCTGGTATTTGCCAGCATTTAGAGGTTAATATGTCAGCCAGGGAAACTGAGAAAGTACATCCTGTAAGGTGAAAAGAACAGAACACCCTGTCATGGAAATAAAGCTAGAAAACTATTTCATGCAGAGGGAGTAATAGGCTGGGCAAAACATGACTCACTGAAGCCTTTACAGCCAAGCAAGATAAGAATTGGAATTCCACGACCCACTTTTATTTTTTTAAACAGATGAGGAAACTGAAGTTGAGAAAGATCAATTAACTTTACGACTGTCACACTGCTAATGAGTGATACAGCTAGGGTCCACACCAGCACAGTCTAATACAAAAGATCACGATTTCTATATTTTCAAAGAGTTTCTGGAGACTTAAATATAGAGATGAGAGCTATTACAGAACCATGCAACATGAAAATTTTAGTAAGACTAATCATGCACAAATGGAGCCACGCTCATCAATTAGAAAAAGAAAACACCTAACAATTAAGAGCCACGCTTTGGTGGGGAAAACATATATATTCATTCACAAAGATACTTGTCCTTAACCGCCGTTACTCTGTATTGCTAATTTGGTAGAACCATTTGTCACTGTACATTAATATCTTTGATACAATTTTTTTTTTTTTTAATATATGAAATTTACTGTCAAATTGGTTTCCATACAACACCCAGTGCTCATCCCAAAAGGTGCCCTCCTCAATACCCATCACCCACCCTGCCCTCCCTCCCACCCCCCATCAACCCTCAGTTTGTTCTCAGTTTTTAACAGTCTCTTATGCTTTGGCTCTCTCACCCCCTTACCTTCTTTTTTTTTTTTTTTTTTCTTTCCTTCCCCTCCCCCATGGGTTTCTGTTATGTTTCTCAGGATCCACATAAGAGTGAAACCATATGGTATCTGTCTTTCTCTGTATGGCTTATTTCACTTAGCATCACACTCTCCAGTTCCATCCATGTTGCTACAAAAGGCCATATTTCATTTTTTCTCATTGCCACGTAGTATTCCATTGTGTATATAAACCACAATTTCTTTATCCATTCATCAGTTGATGGACATTTAGGCTCTTTCCATAATTTGGCTATTGTTGAGAGTGCCGCTATAAACATTGGGGTACAGGTGCCCCTATGCATCAGTACTCCTGTATCCCTTGGATAAATTCCTAGCAGTGCTATTGCTGGGTCATAGGGTAGGTCTATTTTTAATTTTCTGAGGAACCTCCACACTGCTTTCCAGAGCGGCTGCACCAATTTGCATTCCCACCAACAGTGCAAGAGGGTTCCTGTTTCTCCACATCCTCTCCAGCATCTATAGTCTCCTGATTTCTTCATTTTGGCCACTCTGACTGGCGTGAGGTGGTATCTGAGTGTGGTTTTGATTTGTATTTCCCTGATAAGGAGTGACGTTGAACATCTTTTCATGTGCCTGTTGGCCATCCGGATGTCTTCTTTAGAGAAGTGTCTATTCATGTTTTCTGCCCATTTCTTCACTGGGTTATTTGTTTTTCGGGTGTGGAGTTTGATGAGCTCTTTATAGATTTTGGATACTAGCCCTTTGTCCGATGTGTCATTTGCAAATATCTTTTCCCATTCCGTTGGTTGCCTTTTAGTTTTGTTGGTTGTTTCCTTTGCTGTGCAGAAGCTTTTTATCTTCATAAGGTCCCAGTAATTCACTTTTGCTTTTAATTCCCTTGCCTTTGGGGATGTGCCGAGTAAGAGATTGCTACGGCTGAGGTCAGAGAGGTCTTTTCCTGCTTTCTCCTCTAAGGTTTTGATGGTTTCCTGTCTCACATTCAGGTCCTTTATCCATTTTGAGTTTATTTTTGTGAATGGTGTGAGAAAGTGGTCTAGTTTCAACCTTCTGCATGTTGCTGTCCAGTTCTCCCAGCACCATTTGTTAAAGAGACTGTCTTTTTTCCATTGGATGTTCTTTCCTGCTTTGTCAAAGATGAGTTGGCCATACGTTTGTGGGTCTAGTTCTGGGGTTTCTATTCTATTCCATTGGTCTATGTGTCTGTTTTTATGCCAATACCATGCTGTCTTGATGATGACAGCTTTGTAGTAGAGGCTAAAGTCTGGGATTGTGATGCCTCCTGCTTTGGTCTTCTTCTTCAAAATTACTTTGGCTATTTGGGGCCTTTTGTGGTTCCATGTGAATTTTAGGATTGCTTGTTCTAGTTTCGAGAAGAATGCTGGTGCAATTTTGATTGGGATTGCATTGAATGTGTAGATAGCTTTGGGTAGTATTGACATTTTGACAATATTTATTCTTCCAATCCATGAGCAGGGAATGTCTTTCCATTTCTTTATATCTTCTTCAATTACCTGCATAAGCTTTCTATAGTTTTCAGCATACAGATCTTTTACATCTTTGGTTAGATTTATTCCTAGGTATTTTATGCTTCTTGGTGCAATTGTGAATGGGATCAGTTTCTTCATTTGTCTTTCTGTTGCTTCATTGTTAGTGTATAAGAATGCAACTGATTTCTGCACATTGATTTTGTATCCTGCAACTTTGCTGAATTCATGTATCAGTTCTAGCAGACTTTTGGTGGAGTCTATCGGATTTTCCATGTATAATATCATGTCATCTGCAAAAAGCGAAAGCTTGACTTCATCTTTGCCAATTTTGATGCCTTTGATTTCCTTTTGTTGTCTGATTGCTGATGCTAGAACTTCCAGCACTATATTAAACAACAGCGGTGACAGTGGGCATCCCTGTCGTGTTCCTGATCTCAGGGAAAAAGCTCTCAGTTTTTCCCCGTTGAGGATGATGTTAGCTGTGGGCTTTTCATAAATGGCCTTTATGATCTTTAAGTATGTTCCTTCTATCCCGACTTTCTCAAGGGTTTTTATTAAGAAAGGGTGCTGGATTTTGTCAAAGGCCTTTTCTGCATCGATTGACAGGATCATATGGTTCTTCTCTTTTTTTTTTGTTAATGTGATGTATCACGTTGATCGATTTGCGAATGTTGAACCAGCCCTGCATCCCAGGAATGAATCCCACTTGATCATGGTGAATAATTCTTTTTATATGCTGTTGAATTCGATTTGCTAGTATCTTATTAAGAATTTTTGCATCCATATTCATCAGGGATATTGGCCTGTAGTTCTCTTTTTTTACTGGGTCTCTGTCTGGTTTAGGAATCAAAGTAATACTGGCTTCATAGAATGAGTCTGGAAGTTTTCCTTCCCTTTCTATTTCTTGGAATAGCTTGAGAAGGATAGGTATTATCTCTGCTTTAAATGTCTGGTAGAACTCCCCTGGGAAGCCATCTGGTCCTGGACTCTTATTTGTTGGGAGATTTTTGATAACCGATTCAATTTCTTCACTGGTTATGGGTCTGTTCAAGCTTTCTATTTCCTCCTGATTGAGTTTTGGAAGAGTGTGGGTGTTTAGAAACTTGTCCATTTCTTCCAGGTTGTCCAATTTGCTGGCATATAATTTTTCATAGTATTCCCTGATAATTGTTTGTATCTCTGAGGGATTGGTTGTAATCATTCCATTTTCATTCATGATTTTATCTATTTGGGTCATCTCCCTTTTCTTTTGGAGAAGCCTGGCTAGAGGTTTGTCAATTTTGTTTATTTTTTCAAAAAACCAACTCTTGGTTTCGTTGATCTGCTCTACAGTTTTTTTAGATTCTATATTGTTTATTTCTGCTCTGATCTTTATTATTTCTCTTCTTCTGCTGGGTTTAGGCTGCCTTTGCTGTTCTGCTTCTATTTCCTTTAGGTGTGCTGTTAGGTTTTGTATTTGGGATTTTTCTTGTTTCTTGAGATAGGCCTGGATTGCAATGTATTTTCCTCTCAGGACTGCCTTCGCTGCATCCCAAAGCGTTTGGATTGTTGTATTTTCATTTTCGTTTGTTTCCATGTATATTTTAATTTCTTCTCTAATTGCCTGGTTGACCCACTCATTCGTTAGTAGGGTGTTCTTTAACCTCCATGCTTTTGGAGGTTTTCCAGACTTTTTCCTGTGGTTGATTTCAAGCTTCATAGCATTGTGGTCTGAAAGTATGCATGGTATAATTTCAATTCTTGTAAACTTATGAAGGGCTGTTTTGTGACCCAGTATATGATCTATCTTGGAGAATGTTCCATGTGCACTCGAGAAGAAAGTATATTCTGTTGCTTTGGGATGCAGAGTTCTAAATATATCTGTCAAGTCCATCTGATCCAATGTATCATTCAGGGCCCTTGTTTCTTTATTGACTGTGTGTCTAGATGATCTATCCATTTCTGTAAGTGGGGTGTTAAAGTCCCCTGCAATGACCACATTCTTATCAATAAGGTTGCTTATGTTTATGAGTAATTGTTTTATATATCTGGGGGCTCGGGTATTTGGCGCATAGACATTTATAATAGTTAGCTCTTCCTGGTGGATAGACCCTGTGATTATTATATAATGCCCTTCTTCATCTCTTGTTACAGCCTTTAATTTAAAGTCTAGTTTGTCTGATATAAGTATGGCTACTCCAGCTTTCTTTTGGCTTCCAGGAGCATGATAAATAGTTCTCCATCCCCTCACTCTCAATCTAAAGGTGTCCTCCGATCTAAAATGAGTCTCTTGTAGACAGCAAATAGATGGGTCTTGTTTTTTTTATCCATTCTGATACCCTATGTCTTTTAGTTGGCGCATTTAATCCATTTACATTCAGTGTTATTATAGAAAGATATGGGTTTAGAGTCATTGTGATGTCTGTATGTTTTATGCTTGTAGTGATGTCTCTGGTACTTTGTCTCACAGGATCCCCCTTAGGATCTCTTGTAGGGCTGGTTTCGTGGTGACAAATTCCTTCAGTTTTTGTTTGTTTGGGAAGACCTTTATCTCTCCTTCTATTCTAAATGACAGACTTACTGGATAAAGGATTCTCGGCTGCATATTTTTTCTGTTTAGCACACTGTAGATATTGTGCCAAGCCTTTCTGGCCTGCCAAGTTTCAAAGGAGAGATCAGTCACGAGTCTTATAGGTCTCCCTTTATAAGTGAGGGCACGTTTATCCCTTGCTGCTTTCAGAATTTTCTCTTTATCCTTGTATTTTGCCAGTTTCACTATGATATGTCGTGCAGAAGATCGATTCAAGTTACGTCTGAAGGGAGTTCTCTGTGCCTCTTGGATTTCAATGCCTTTTTCCTTCCCCAGTTCAGGGAAGTTCTCAGCTATAATTTGTTCAAGTACCCCTTCAGCACCTTTCCCTCTCTCTTCCTCCTCTGGGATACCAATTATGCGTATATTATTTTTTTTTAGTGTATCACTTAGTTCTCTAATTTTCCCCTCATACTCCTGGATTTTTTTATCTCTCTTTCTTTCAGCTTCCTCTTTCTCCATAACTTTATCTTCTAGTTCACCTATTCTCTCCTCTGCCTCTTCAAGCCGAGCCATCGTGGTTTCCATTTTGTTTTGCATTTCGTTTAAAGCGTTTTTCAACTCCTCGTGACTGTTCCTTAGTCCCTCGATCTTTGTGGCAAGAGATTCTCTGCTGTCCTGTATACTGTTTTCAAGCCCAGCGATTAATTTTATGACTATTATTCTAAATTCACTTTCTGTTATATTATTTAAATCCTTTTTGATCAGTTCATTAGCTGTTGTTATTTCCTGGAGATTCTTCTGAGGGGAATTCTTCCGTTTGGTCATTTTGGAGAGTCCCTGGCGTGGTGAGGACCTGCAGTGCACTTCCCCTGTGCTGTGGTGTATAACTGGAGTTAGTGGGCGGGGCCGCAGTCCGACCCGATGTCTGCCCCCAGCCCACTGCTGGGGCCACCGTCAGACTGGTGTGTGCCTTCTCTTCCCCTCTCCTAGGGGCGGGATTCACTGTGGGGTGGCGTGTCCCGTCTGGGCTACTTGCACACTGCCAGGCTTGTGTTGCTGGGGATCTGGCGTATTAGCTGGGGTGGGTAGGCAAGGTGCACGGGGGGTGGAGGGGCAGGCTTAGCTCGCTTCTCCTTAGGTGATCCACTCCAGGAGGAGCCCTGTGGCAGCGGGAGGGAGTCAGATCCGCTGCCGGAGGTTTGGCTCCGCAGAAGCACAGAGTTGGGTGTTTGCGCGGAGCGAGCAAGTTCCCTGGCAGGAACTGGTTCCCTTTGGGATTTTGGCTGGGGGATGGGCGGGGGAGATGGCGCTGGCGCCTTTGTTCCCCGCCAAGCTGAGCTCTGCCGTCCGGGGGCTCAGCAGCTCTCCCTCCCTTTGTCCTCCAGCCTTCCCGCTTACGAGCGGAGCTGTTAACTTCTGACCTCCCAGACGCTAAGTCCCGCTTGCTGTCGGAACACAGTCCGTCCGGCCCCTCCGCTTTTGCCAGCCAGACTCGGGGGCTCTGCTTGGCCGGCGAGCCGCCCCTCCGCCCCGGCTCCCTCCCGCCAGTCCGTGGAGCGCGCACCGCCTCGCCGCCCTTCCTACCCTCTTCTGTGGGCCTCTAGTCTGCGCTTGACTCCGGAGACTCCCTTCTGCTAATCCTCTGGCGGTTTTCTGGGTTCTTTAGGCAGGTGTAGGTGGAATCTAAGTGATCGGCCGGACGCGCTGTGAGCCCCGCGTCCTCCTACGCCGCCATCTTCCGGAACCCCCGATACAAGTTTTTATTCTGTCCCCAGACTAAGTCAATTGGTATGTTATAAAGATTTATACAATCGTATATCATAATAACTCAGTGACAAAACATTTGCACATCCCTAGGTGATATCAGCAAGAATCCATGTAATTTTACATTTGTACACCATTGCTGTAAAATGCTCTATGCCAAGTCTTATTTTATGTGAGATAACCAAAGCTGAAGCACCTTTTGGTATGGAATCCCTTTGCAGTTGCCTAACACCACAAAATTTGGGTCAGCAAAGAGCTACCACGTGGGGAGAGGATGCATACTACTCTACGATGCAAAAATCATGAAATGTATCACAGCAATTCTCTGTGTATCACAGTACATTTATAAGTCTATCAAAGTTTAGTTTGTCATTTAGACTAAACTAAAGCTTATTGAAAATAATTTATCAGTAAGCTGTCTAGAGTCCAGTCTCTCGACTGGGGAGGCTATCACATAAAATGTGACTTGATTTTAAAGGTATTTTTCATCTGTGGACTTTATGCAACCAATGACAACGGTGATGAGAAAGCCATGAACACCTCTAAACTTCTGTGGTTCAAATGTGTCACTTCCCAAATAATTTTTTATCAAAATTTAGCCTAGAATATACTACATAAAATGCTCAGTGCTAGTGCATACAAATGCCATGTCTGTGGCCAAAATTAGCAGAAGTCAAATATGTCACAGACAAATGCATAATAAATACAAATTCACTTATGTACAATGCACACATGTACATCATACACATGAGGTATTTTGTGTACTAATTCACTTTGAAAGTATGCAATAATGGGGCATCTGGGTGGCTCAGTCAGTGGGGCATGTGAATCTTGATTTCATGAGATCAAGCCCTGCATCAGGCTATGCACTGGGCATGAACCCTGCTTGAGATGCTCTATCTTTCTCTCCCTCTGCCCCTACCCCACTCATGTGCATGTTCTCTCTCTCTCTCTCTCTCTCAAGAAGAAGAAGAAGAAGAAGAAGAAGAAGAAGGAGAAGAAGAAAGACAGAAAGACAGACAGAAAGAAAGAAAAGCAAAAATGAAAATAAATAAAAATATGCAAAGGTAATAAAATCTTTATCAGACTATGGATCTGATGAATCTTAATTTTCGAATCTTGAAATTTACCTGGGCCAGGTTTAAGTTAACACAGGATTCTCCTCTAGAGTAGGTCAGGTAGGAAATATATGCTATAGCAACTAATATTATTAGGGTTTATTTACCCAAAGTTGAATATTTCTAGTAACCAAAGAGACAAACTCACCAATTTACAAGGAAGCACATCCCATATTTATACTGATCATAATCTACCCTCCTATAATTTGCTTCCACAGAATAAAATCAACATTTTTTCTGCATGAGAGGTGCTCAGATTGGGAAGGCAGTCTATATTGTCTCCAATTATAGTAGACACATGTGAAATTGCCCACAATCTCTACCTTTCTGAGAATTGCTTCTCCTTTACCTTCTAGTCCTGGTCCAGGGATGGGTACTTTTCCTGTCCTAGTACAGTAAGTCCCTTCTATGGTGTTTTCAGTGATAGAAATGGAAGAGTCAAAGGCATATATCACGTTGGTGGGTACAACCATGAGCTGTCAAGGACAGAGGTTTCTCCCCACTGAAGGAGTGGCTGGAAGTGAAAGAAAGGAAAGTGGAGCAGAGTAGGAGAAATCAGGAGCCATAACAAATGTTGAAGGTGTCCTGCTGGTTTTTGAGAATCGTTGGTACTAAAAACATCTTGAAGCCCAGTGAATTCACCCCCTTGGTTTCCATAAGACATTCCACAGTTGTGATAATAAATTTTCTCTATTCTTTAAGTTGGTTCAACTGCCTTCTCATTGCTTCCAGCCAAGGGTCCTTACTACATTCTAATTTACTTCAACAATGCTCATATAAAAGAGAGCAGCCCTTTTAGCAGGTCTAAAATCCAGGCACCATCGTCAACAGTGTGACTTTCTACAAAGCCTCAGCATTCTCTATGCCTACTTATCCCAACATTCTATTTCCTACGTAGAGGAAGCATAGTGGGGACAGAAGACAGGGCAAGAGAGCTACATCCGAACACAGGTTATGCCATCATCTGTACTTTCAGATGTCTTTCTCTAGGTTGGAACTGAAGAGTAAGCAAGAGTGAAGGCATAAGAGCAGGGGGTGTGGGGGTGGAAGAATAAGGAGGACAGGGCAGAGGGAGTTGGAAAATAAACAATTTTGTCACGATTACACCTAAGGTTGGCCATGAACAGACATGTCCAAATCCAGTTAATTAGGGGGACAAGCCCAGGGAACAGGTGATTAATTCTCTTGAGTGCCCTCATAGACTTTCCCAAGCAATAACGGAACTAGTAGCTGCCATCTGTGGGCCCTACCACATGCCAGCTACTGGGCTCAGCGTTTTCATATGTTATCTTGTTAATTCCTTGGCTTAGATGTCTTTTGGGTTCGTTCTGAGGAATAAAAAGACTGCTGGCTATTCCCCAGAGCCTTGCAGTATAGAGCATGGCTTTAGGTGGGGACTGAGAGAAATGATTCTTTGCCGGCTGCCAAGCACAAGTTCAGGGGAATGACCACGAGCAAGAGGGAGGAGGAAGACGTCTCACCCATGGAAACCAGGGGAGTTCGTCACTGAACTCTGCTGGACTGCAAGGAGACAATTAAAGCCGATCCTGAATGACGATCTACTACTTAGCACAAAATAAACTACAAGAACAAAATAAACTATTCTCATTTCAAAATATCCGTAGTGAATATTAAAAGGTGTTATTTTCTCAGAAAAGCTGACAAAATACTGCAACAATCGTGCTAAAGTCTGAAGGATTTAGTCACTAATAAATATTCATGAACCTATCATATCGTTACTACTCATAAGCAAGTTTCTCTTCTTGAATGAAGGTTATCACGACAAAAACCTTAGATACACATGATAGATAAACCATGATAAATCAACACAACATACTCTTATTCTACAAAAATAGTGACAAATGAGGTGTAAAGATGATTTAATATTTCAAACATATCAAAAATGAGCAATTGTTCCCTCTAGCAACTATAAAACATTTTAAGTTAAATAAAAAAAAGGAAGAGTGAAATAAAAAATAAATTGGTAAATTCAAGGGAATGAATAAAACAAGTAAAAAAATACAACAGAGGGAACATTTTGGCCACTATTTGTCATACTCATCTGTTGAAAAAAAATGAAATCTCTCTTTTTGACTTTTTTAGTAGAAACCTGGTATTTTAAATCATCTCTTTTTGTATGTGTGCAGTTTTTTTTTTTTTTTCACTTTTTAAAAATCTCTCCCCCGGTCTATAAACTTGAAGAAAGCAAAATGAAACGATTTACAATAATTTCAGAGTATGTTTTATTCCAAAATCCACCATTTATAGACAAACTATGGCCTCAAAATACTAAACTCAGCATTGTCAGTGCAAAGCTTTTGAGTGTATTTTTTATGATCAAGTACAACTTTGTGTTTCAGGAACATCTGTCTGCACACTATAGACTAAAATCAACAGGAATATACTATCTTAAATACTTGAGCAAAACTCAGTAAAAGATACAGTAGGCAAACATTGTGGTCGGCTCAGCAGTGATTACCAACTCATGCTCCAAATTCACTATAAAATGAAAATCAATATTTCCACAAGTTCCTGCAACATAAAAGATAACCTTCATTGATTTTTCTAGACTTAGGCCTCTCTGATAAAATCTAATATAAATTTTCAACCATGAGGATTTGGATCAGAGCAGGGGTGATAAGTCCTGCACATCTCTTAAGAGGTGGAGGATTTTTTTTTTTTTAAAGTGCACGTTCATACTATTTATAATTTGCCCTGTGCAAGTGAAAGCCTTTTCCACCCGTGCTATCAGGAATCTCTTCTAATTTTTATTACTGTGAGGCTAAAGCCTGTTCCAGATAATTTGGAAATTTCAGGGGAGTTGTGATAGGGCTGATGGTGCAGCCCTAGCTGACTTGAGAAAGGAGCTAACCGGTAATAGCCTCCATGGCCGTGCTGATTAAATGTTGCCATAGATGAAAGGCCTGCCATTGCTGCAATAAATTAACCAATCACACAAATCCCAAGTCAGTGCTAATCCTTCCTTGATACTCTGATCCTCTGATCAGCTCAAGGAGGTAAAGAAACTGGCTTGTGACGCTTGGTGCTCTAACCCCTGGATTTCATGTACACAACGAGCTAATGATATCTTGCTGACCAGTTCAATGGGATGAACTCCTCTCACAACCCTTAGGGAACACCACGGCCTTCTTAAAAAAAAAAAAAAAAGGAAAAAGAAAAAGAAAAAAAAAAGGAAAAAAGAAAAGAACAGAAAAAGAAAAGAAAGGAAGAAAAAAAAAAAGAAAAACTGACAAGCAGATAGGAGGCTTTGTGTTTTACCAGGAAACTGCAAGGAAACTCTCCAGCACTTGTTAACTAAAATAATCAGGAAGCCAGGACCAAAGTATGATATGTTTTGTATCATTTAGGTGTGGATAATGAATCGCAAAAGGACAAGGATCAAATAGAAGTGGGAATACTAAAGAAAGCCAACCGGAGAGAGTGGCATTTCAAGAGAGCAATGTGGCCTTTTTAATTTTTTATTCTGTGTTTGGTTCAATTTTGAAGTAGCTCTCTGTTGAGTATTTTGAAAAAAAAAAAATTTTTTTTTTTTTTTTGTAGATGCACATTTTGGACTTCTGCAGATTCTGTTAGAGACGCGGTGATCCATAGCGCTCTGCTGGTGTGATTAGAATCTGATTTAGGAATAGACTCATTTAATCAATTAGCAAAAGGTCTGGCCACATGCAGTGCCTTCCTGTTAATTATGTGAATGCTGCGGCTGCAACACGGTTCGTGGAATTGAGTCTGTGCAGGATGCATTGGTGGCATTCATAATTGGGGAAAGTTTTTTGTATATAGTAATTGGTTGCTAGAAGTAAGAAGGCTCTAGGGTTTTCTTCAGGGTTTCACACATAAAGAGTTTTTGAAAAGACTTCATTATCTTTCTTGGTCAGTCCCAAGAAATGAAAACCAATTCTTTTATAAGACAGATGTAGGGGCAAGGAGGCAAATGTAGAAAAATCAGTGTTTTGGAAAGAAAACTAGTTTATTTCATGTGAGAAGCTGGAAGGTGAGGGCTGATACTTTGTATACCGGATGATTTTATTTTTGAAGGGAGATGAGGGAAGAATTGATAGTTTTCCCAAAAGTTCTTCTACCTGGTCCATAAAATTCAATCACATTTAAGCAACTTGATGGAGCGCAGCTAAGAGACCTCGATTACAACTTGGCAAGTGGATATTCTAAGTTGAAAATTTGCTCACTGTGATAGATCAAAAGCCCTTGATAAAAATAACAGCGATCATTCAGATCAACGTTCTCTCTTTCTAAAACTTCCCTGGCTTTTACCTATCTTATCATTCAGACTCCTTTTTATTTACATGATGATCCTCATGTACGGGTAGTACAGCTTTGTCAAGTGACCTTCCCAAAGGCAGTACTTCCCACTGCTGGACTCAGAGCGAGCGAGTCTGGTTGTAAGGAGCAGATCTCATGGGAATTAATTAGCCAGAACACGAAAACACAGCTTACTCCCTGCAAGGCATTCTGGGCCAACGTTGCAGAATAACACAGCCATTTCTGACCAAATAGAAGAAGGAAAAAAAAAAAAAAAGGTCTTTTTTTCACCCCCAAGAACAACAGATGTTATAACAGTCCAGAGAGGTACTAAAGTAAGTTTTATGCGGCAGAACAACAGGGCTGGAAAGAACTTAAATAATGATCCTCTGTAGAAATTAATCCTTTGGAGTTCTCATTTGATGTCTCACACCTGCAATATCTATTCAAATTTAATATTTATCCTCATTAATAGTCTTATATAATGTGCAGCAGTACTATTAGGAATTTGATTCAATATCATTCCCAAATGAAAGACACTATTCATGGGAAAAATTAAATAGAAGACCATTTAAAGCATGCGGTAGTATATAGAGATTTTCTTCCTAACTTAGAAGAACTCAAATATATTATGCTACTTTTTATTATTAAATTAAGATGGGTTGATACCACCATCATTATCATTAGAATATTTATCTGTGTTAAATAGCAGGAAAAACAAGAAAGAGATTGGAAATGACAAACTTAAAGAAAAACAACAATTTTCTCTGCATTCTTCCAGCGTTGTACTTAATAAACAGCTGTGTTTTTATCTGGTGCTAATGAGGATGTACATGGTATGTTTATGAGAAAATCAAAGGTGAGATGTTTAAGTCTGTTCTCTTCCTGTCATTAACACACATACATAAAGCCTTATAAATGAAAAAAAGTATTTGAAACTTGTCATTTCTATATCCAGTTTTAAAAAAGTAAAATTGTGTCGCCATTTGCTATTACTTTCACCCAAATTATCTCAATTTCCAAGGTGATTAGACATATACACGGAAAACAAGACAGCATTTTCAAAACTGACCACGTCAATTCCTGCCAATCCAAACGTTCCTTCTTGATTTTCAGAGATGTTAAACAGAGCCCAGGCACAACAGAGCCCTAACATTCAACTGAAGCTAAAAATTCTGCATCTATTAATGCCCCTTTCCCACAGATGCCAGGACATAGCTTCATATATACTGGATAATGGTAAGGATGCAGCTATGACACCATATTTGGAAATCGCAAATATGTGAACTGAAAGAGAGATATTTAAATGTACAATCAGAATTCTACTTTCCAAAGAACAATAGCTTTAACTAAACTTCTGGAGTAAAGAAATAAGAAGCAATGGACTGAGTATAGTATGTCTGTCCCTTTCCTGGGTGTCATAAATGAAAATCACCACAGATACTATCTTACTTGATTGAGGTTTTAGAGGTAAAAAGCCTCAGGACTTCTCCCCCCCACCCCCCCACCCCATCCTGAGGCTTTATTTAGTCAGGAATCTCATAATCACACCCACAAAAAAAGAAGACCAAGATCTGATACGGAGATCTTCCCCTCTGGCATGAGTTACTTTATATGATTAGAGGATAGTTAGAGTCTCATAGAAAGGAAATGATTTAACTACCATGGGCTCTTTTCTCAACACTGCTATGCAGAAGCATCTTTGGATTCCAAATTAGACTAAGAAACTTCCAGAAGCTTTAGGTAAACTGGCAAAGGTTTTCACAAGAAAAGAAGAAGATGCTCTTTCCCTAGGTAGAGTGCACCAGAATAGTTACGGAGAGTGCAAATCTCTTTATAATGGGGACGGTGCTAATAAGAAAGCTGTAACCATTATAAATGGGGTTCTTTGCTTTGCTTCTTTCTTTCTTTCTTTCTTTCTTTCTTTCTTTCTCTCTCTCTCTCTCTCTCTCTCTCTCTCTCTCTCTCTCTCTCTTTTTAAGAAAATGCAGAGTGAAGGAAAAAGAGAAGAATAAAACCCTTAGTCTTTCTCCGACTTTTGTTTTCTTTCTTCTCTTGGTGATTTCTCTTCATTCACTTTTACTTTTTATTAATCTGACTAGACAAGGCATGTTAACTATCACAGATCTAAACACGTTTTCATTCATCCAGTTTACAACCTGCTCTTCTGTTCTGACACGGATACCACTGTTTGCCATAAGCGTTTAATGAGTACACAGAATTACTGTCTACTAAATAACTAAATGCTTCACCCATTTCCGTCAATTTTATGACACAACTTGTCACTGTTCTTTTTGTTTTTGTTTTCCTTCAAACAAAAATAAGACATCAGCTAATTTTGCATACTTTGCTTCTCTCTCAATTCAGGTCATTTGAAAATACACATAGATTCTGGATGATACTGGAAACCAGTTACAGGATATTAGCAAGCATCATATAGTTCTCTTTTGAGATTTAATCATGAGGAATACACAGATTAAACAGATGCACAACGAAGTTATGTGCGCACTCAATGGCTAAAGCCAATAAAAGAGACAGTCTTGGTCTTGACACGGATTTAAAACTGCTGGCAAAAGAAAAAAAAAGTCATCATATTTAATTGTTCTCTAGTCAATCATCACTGAATAGAAACTAAAATCCTGGGTGCCAGTGTGGCTCAGTTGGTTAGGTGTCCGAATCCTGCTCTTGGTTTAGGCTCAGTTCACGATCTCACGGTTCGTGAGATCGAACCCCATGGCAGGCTCTGTGTTGACAGTGCAGAGTCAGCTTGGGATTCTCTCTTTCTCCCCCCTCTCCCTGTGCCTCCTCTGCTGGCACTCTCTTGCTCTCTCAGAATAAATAAAAATAAGTAAATAAACTTAAAAAGAAAAGAAAATCCAAATTTCTTGGCTTGGCATAGAAAGTTTCCCATTATCTGGACATTAACCCTTCTTTTTACTCATTATTGGCCCCAAACACTTGTTTGTTTCATGCCTTCCTGCCTTTGTCTATGTTCTTGCTTTTTCCTGGAATTTACATTATCAACTTATTTGTGAAGTAAATTAATCCTCCAAATATTTTTCTGAAAATCATCCTCCAGAAGCCTTCCTTGGGCACTTGAGATAGTTAAATGTTTCATTTTCATACTTACCCTTAGCAGATAATTTCTGTTTAATGGCTGGCCAGCATCTGGTCCAGCTCCTTTTGATAACAGCTCTCTGTGTCTTCTTGGGTAATTCCTCCATTGGACATACATTTTGGGATATTAATGCCAAGTGGCAGAGATGTGGCCCAGGCTAGACTGATAGGGCACTCTTTTCCTGGATCTAAATCTTGAACAAAGAAAGAAAAATACCAAAACCTGTTGGAGCTCATTCTTGCCTACCAAAGTTCCTAGACAAGACTGTACAATGGTTCCTACTATGAGACACCTCCCATCCTCAAAGTGCCCTGATGCCTATCCTTTTCTAAATCTGGTTCTCTGAGCTCCAAGTGATTCTGCAAAGCCCCATATATTCCCCATAAATTGTGCTTCTAAGTTAGCCAGAGATTGTTTCTAGTACTTATTTTCTTTGAAAGAAGAAATAAAAAATTCTTGTATATGCCTCTATCAGGAATCATCTTACTATATTATAGTCATATTTCTACATAGCTGGTTCCCTTAATTAGACTGAGTTGCTTGAGGGGAGAGACTAAATCAAAATCATTTGTGGGACTGGAGAGTCCCTTGCACAGTGACTGGCTCATGGCAGGGAATCAAAATGTGTTCACCGAATCAACGAAAGACTTAATGAGTGAATCATGATTAACACAAACTAATGAGGGCCATTATTAGAATTAAACTATAGGGAGGTATATAAACATTAAAGTGACTAAGAACTTTTAAGTCAGACATGAGTTCAAATCCAGGATTTGTACTTTTGTACTGAATGCTTAATGGAAGAACTAGATCAGCTTCACAGAGTTATAGAAATACACAACAACCAGGGGCACCTGGGTGGCTCAGTTGGTTAAGCAGCCAACTTTAGCTCGGGTCATGATCTCACAGCTCGTGAGTTCAAGTCCCGCGTCAGGCTCTGTGCCAACAGCTCGGAGCCTGGAGCCTGCTTCGGATCTGTGTTTCCCTCTCCCTCTACCCCTGACCCACTGACATTCTGTCTCTGTCTCTCTCAAAAGTAAATGAACATTAAAAAAATTTAAAAAGAAATATGAAACAACCAAACACCAAGCTAGTCCCTGGCACTAAAAATATTAATATTTAGGTTATGAATAAAATGACTTACTCTAAGTTAGAACTGTGAGCTTTTGCAATTTAGAACTGAGGGATCTCAAACAATAAATATTCAAAATGGTCTTAAAATTTCTTAAAAGTCATTATAAAACACTACAGTGCTAAAGAAAACTTCATTCTGTTTTAAAAGATGTGATCAAATTAAAATTTATCGACAGAACTTTTTGGGGTGAAGAATCTTCTAGAAGTTAATTTTTTGCAATATGGGCCAATATTCTTCCTCAACACTAGAGACATCAACCACACGGTTACTGTCCTGAATTAGACATGATAAGTGGAAGTCAAAAAGCCCCATAACAGAAGAGATGAACTGATTTAAAAGAAATCTCAGACATTTTAAGATATCCTCAAAGATCTTACTGCTTTCTTTGTCAACGAACAAGATAATCAAAATTAAAGTTTTTACAACACTAACCCTGGGTCCCCTGGAGAATACTCAGGTGAAATACGAGAGGGGTTTTAATACCTAGAAGCCCAGATGCATTATAGTAAGGTCAGCTGAGGAGCACAGCAAAGACTTGAGGCCATAATGACCCCATATGGAGCCAAAGAGCAGCGACGGTAATAAACTTCCCCACGATGATTTCTTTGCTCCTTGCAGTACTAATGCAGACTGACAGTCACAGATCTTTCTTTCAAAGGAATTTTTTACTTGAAGAATCATGATTTTTTGCCAACAATGATTAACGTCTACAAATTCAAAGAAAGCACTGGTCCAACCTAAGGGAGCAGTATGCAGCGTGTGTGGGGTGTGTGTGTTTAATATTTTAATGTAACTGATAGAAAGTCTGTACTCCATGACTTGTGCACAAAGATATTTCCTTTTTTTTTTTTTCTTGGAATGGAATACTCACTGAAGAGAAACTGGCATTAGCTTCCATGGTAATAAGATGACTCTAAATGAGGCATCTGAGGACAGAAACATTAGAAATTGGGGACAGCTGCGGACAGCAGATTTGGGACACTGGTATCATGTATGTAACAAATCTTTATTAATAAGTACATTAAATCCCATATTTTTCATTTATAACTGCTGCATAATTTCCTGTTAACACTTCATGTAAATTCCAGATAAGGTAATAATTTTTTTTTCAGAATTCTATTTCTGTTTCATTATATGTTCTATACTCTGCCCCACAGGTCAGTTGCATGATTGAAGTATTATGCCTCATTAAAATTCCACTAGTTAAAACATGGAGACGGAATTTTGGTAATTCTTTGCTCCATTACTAGAATTAACCATTCCAATACATTCCTGGGCTCCCTGAACCTCATCATTTATGTATACATATACACTTACATCTACACCATTAACAAGTTCTTAAATACACACACACAGAAGAAGCATATGTAACACAGATATATGCTGGTCAAGGGGTCTCGATGTCCTCAACAGAAAGCTCTTATCTTCCTTTTGCTCCAGTGGCTGAAAATCCTTGCCCCACCACCTCACAGTTCAGCATTTCTAGCTAGCAGCTGCTATCAGAAACCTAAATAACAAAAATATGCAAACTTGCACACTAATTCCCTTTGGAGATAGATCTTGGCTGCAGCCCTGTCATAAATCAGAGAATTTCGATATGAAATGAGGCAAGCAGCTCTAATCATTTCTGCATTTCAAATTGGATCACTGGCTCAATCACTGGGCTTTTTTAAACTGCTTGCCTAAGAGCAAATGTGAGGCGGGAGATAATTCTGAAGACATCTCTTCTTTTGTGGCCGTAGAACTCTTTTAACTGTTTCAAGACTGAAGGCCACATTTCAGTGATAATAGCACAAATCTGCTGGGAGAGATATGGATCCTTCAAGACATCTTCCTCCTCTTTCAACTCACAGAATTCCATCAATATCTGCATATATTATATATATTAATATATGTGTGTGCATATGGGTTTTGTATGTCTAAAAAAGAAAGTGAGAAAAAAAAAAGAAGAGAAACATCTGACATGGATCCACAGTCTATTTCTCCTTAGAATTTCCTGTTTTTGACACAAGGCAAGTTTCAATTGCACTGTGAGATAGTTAACATTTTTAAACTGGGAAAATGTATTTCAAATCAAATGAAATTGTACCAAAATGTGGAAGACTTTGGCATTTTAAGGATGGCCTGCCGTCCTGCCCACCCTTCAGTAGCCAAATGAGAAATAGGAAAGTCCTTTCACCTTCCTGGATGGTTTTTGAATTCTTATTATGATTGCATCATTATATTTTCACATCTCAGACAACCCTTTAAAAACAATGTATCAAGAAAGGGAAAAAAAAAGGAGAAGGAAAAAAAGCCTTCAAGGCAATTACTGAGAGTAAAGAATCCTCTTGACCTTTTGATATTTTTGCTTTGAGTCTCCCTTATTTCTTATCCAAATGATACTAACGGCTTGTTGCAGGTTTCCTGTGCGCATTACTGTGCTTTGAAATGAATTTAACTGTTTTTCAGAAGGCTTGGTAATGCCTTGTAAGCCTAATAGTGATCTGATGAAATTTGAAAGCTAAGCTCCTTGTGTTTTGAGAACAGAATAAAAATGTTTATCAAATTTTTCTTTTACACAGTTAACAAACAAGACAACTCTGCTTTATCTGGTGTTTTATTTTTCCGTTGTCTTTTCACCTTTAAATGGCTGACATTGTATTTTACTTCTGGGGGCTCATGACGCAAAATTTGCCATTTTCTTGTTATTAAGTTTTTGGAAATTGGGAGACGATTGATGTCATGCTGATACAGGTGTTAGAGGACTTATTAATACTACTTATTTTCTTACTATGGCAACCTAATAAATGATAGTATTACTGGGTATTCTATGTACAGCTTTAAAAACTGCATTTCTCATCAGCAACATGAATATGCTTGCATTTGTCCCACACACTTTCAGACTGATTAAGATAACCCAATGTCTATAGCTTATCAAATCATATAAAAATCAAAAGCCTTTACATGAAATTTTTGTAATGTGAAATTTTAGCATTTATTTTATTTTTCTCGCATATAAGTTTAAAACTGTATTAAAGACTCAGGAAAAGAACATTTTCCCAATATGTTAATTAAAAGCTACCTTTACAGTACTATCTTTGTTAGTTCCAAGTGTTATATTTTTAAAAAAATACTAAATCCTATCTTTAATAAACAAATTTTGTGACTTAAAAAACACTACTATGAATAAAAATGCTGAACGGATCCAACTTATTATAAAGCAAAACCACTTATTAACATTTAGGGGTCACTTGGTTTCGGTCATTGTCGCTTTTTTTGGTTGTTTTCCAAATAATTAATTCAAGGAGAACTCCACAAGGTTCTGAGAAGTTCCAAACATTTAAACTCATAAATATGTAAAGTTTATTGTTTACAACCCAGTTTGTGGCCTCCACAGAGAAGAAAAACATCAGAATCAGCCCACTGATTCATAACCTATATTTACCTTTTTCTTTATCTGAGAACATTAAGCTAAGGCTCCAAGCTTCAGTAGGGAGTTAAGTCTGAAAACTGAAGCTATTTTAAGAGAACGGGGGTGGTTGTTACCCCACTAACTTATCTACCCATAACTGATAAATACTTATAATAACCTTGCATTATCCCACTAATCCCCCCTATTTTTATTTTCCTGGATAAGTTCCAAACTACCAATACTACGGCAGAACTACACTCTTTCAAGTCTGATATGCTTATTCCTAAAGTGCACCATGTGTCTTGTGCGGTGATTGAGTGGGTGTTGGTAAAAAGTTAGCTGCACTTCCACTGACTTTCTGTGTGTGTGCACATGTATATACATATACACATGCTTTTTTCTTATATTGTTACGGGAATTTCTTCGAGATACTGTGCCAAGTGTAAAAGCTGTCTGCATCCATTACAGAGAACTCTTTTAAGTTTTGGATACAAATTTCTCTCCTCTTCAAATTTATTCTCTAAGTCAAACACACCTCTGGCTATATCTATGGTTCCCCCAAAGCACCTCTCATGACTTGAATTAACCCAATGCTCACAAGGAAATACACAAAACGTTTTTAGTCTATGTGTGGCTCAAAAAGAGGCATTTAAAATAAGTAATAAAATTGTAGTACAGACACAAGTTGTATGCTATATGGCACTTATACACTGTGGCCATGAATATTATGATTATTATCCTGCACAGATCACGTCTCTGCAATGGAAGAAAGAACAATACTTGATATGGGAGGAACACATTAAAGGGAATTTCTCAGACACATCACAGTGACATCACTGGAAGTCGAATTAAAACGTGGCTTTTCAGAGACAAAAGATACCTGGTCACTAACTGGTAGGAGTGGAGCACACAACAAGAGTACATGTTGAGGCATCAGGCTAGCTCAAGAGAAAGCCAAGGCAAAATAATAAACGTGAACGGAAGAGAGGCACTCAGCAGCTAATTCAAAAAGGAAAGGGAAAGAGAGCAAAGTTGTAAACAAAATGAACGGGAAGATGAGTTAAAGGGAGAGTGCCAAGAACAGGAAAAGTATGAATGGCAGAGGGGAACAAGTAGGAAAAGGAAGAATAACGAAGTAATATGATTGTGAAGTGAAGACACAAAACTAAGCTAGAGGTAAGAGATACGAGGTCAAACACAGGAGATTCAGACAACAAAAAAGTACTAGTTACATTAATCTAAATATATCACAAATCCCTCAAACATTCTGCCTACAATAAATTCAAATTTCTATATTAAACAAATCCCTAGCTTTTCATAACTTTAGGTTTTTGTGAGCTTTGTTGGTTGGCAAAGTAGCTAAAATTGTTAGTGAAAGTTATTTTTTTCTGATTATATATAAAATACCGCCATATGGCTGGTAGGTATACTGCCACAATAATCTCTTTGTTGAGGCTTAAGACAACTATTGCCACATGCATTTAACAAAGTCTGGATGACATGACAAAATCTGGGATTGCCATTTTCCATACACTGCTTCCGTCCTTCAAATCACGATGAAATGACATTTCATTGCAACTTAATGGCACACACACAAAAAACCCTTATATAAATATTGACTGTAAAATATCAAGTGGGGCTGAATAACAGGACTAGAGGCAGTCCACGGAGTTTGGATCTAAGATCTAGTAGGTCTGCATATACCCCTTCAGTGAGCTTTTACTTTTTAAGTGAAAAAGCTCCAGGTTAACTGCTTTATAATACGTTTTGAGCTACTAAAGGTTTTTGAAACAGAAATGGGATTAGGAGTCCTTAAATCCCATTCAACTGTGTACACTATGGATCAGGTATTTCTCCTGAATTCCATCTGTGGCCATGGTCTCAACAGGTCAATGAGGAGAGAGCCCCCAAGCCTACCCATCATCAGCTGTCACCTAAACTTGCCCCCTGACTGGCCTGACATACATCCTTACTCTAAGAATTTAGTAAAGGACTATCTTAAATGGCATCCTGCCTGTGAGGAGGCAGTGTGGTTAATCTTTGACAAAAGAGCATTCACATGTCAACAAAACAAATGCCTAATGGAAGGCCCTACTGCAAAAGAATAAAGTAGGCCATTCAAGCTGCCAATAAAAAAGAAATTTAGAAAAGATTGAAAGTTTGATTCCAGCATCATCATTTCCACTGAGATTGAAGTCCGACCCAACATCCAGTGCTCCTTCAGCAGCCTTAAACTGAAGTTACACCAGGTCCCAAAGGGTCGACAGGAAGAGTCTCATGTAATGACATGATTTCAACTCAGAGGACGGGAGAAAGGAAATCAAAACACTCTCTCTTAAATTGATTTTTTTTAATGTAAAACATGCTTTCAAAGTTATTGTGGAACAGATTACAGATGGAAGAGAAATACTTTCTTACCTTCCAGTCTACTTTCCCTAGATTTGCCATAGGAATCCTTTCTTTTCCATACAAAGGGAATATTCTTGAGTAGTCCTAGATTTTGACACACCAGAAACTGAGTTGCCTATTTCAACAGAATTCATGTCTCTACCCTATGGATGTAAGCAGATTAATCCTTAGATCAAATATTACCTAATGCATTTTAATCCAATTCCTCTCTTGCTTATATAGGTTATAAAATAGGTTTATTTTTTCAAATCCAGCCCATAATTTAGTTTCCTCCAAATGTATATATTCGCACCAATGTAACAGCCTAATAGCCAGTAAAACAAAGAAAAATCAATCATTTGTGCTAAAAAACAAACAAACCAAAACAAAAACAGGAACCTAACCAAACAAAAACAAACTGCATAAATTTTCTTAACCTTTCCTATGGTGGTAGGAAATAATCCATACTGCTAATCTCTTAAAAGATTCTATTCCACTGGTCTCAAATGGAGATGATTTTGTCCTCCCACCCAGGAAACACATGACAATGCCTAGAGAAATTACTGAGTGTCACAAACAGGGGGTGCGCTCCTGGAATCTAGTAAAGATTGGGTTGCTACAAAACATCCTAAAGCGCACAAGACAGGCCTCTACCAAAGAATTATCTGGCCCAAGATTCCAATCGTGCCAAGGTTGAAAAATACCCGTTAATCTGTACTACTAAATGATACTTCCTGGTTTCCAATTTATAACACTGTTTGGGCACCTGGTTGGCTCAGTTGGTTAAGCATCTGACTTCGGCTCAAGTCAGGATCTCACGGTTCGCGGGTTTGAGCCCTACATCGGGCTCTGTGCTGACAGCTCGGAGCCTGGAGTCAGCTTTGGATTCTGTGTCTCCCTTTCTCTCTGCCCCTCCCCTTTTCATGCTCTGTCTTTCTGCCTCTCTCTCTCTCAAAAATAAACATTAAAAAAAACCCAAAATTTATAACACTGTAGAACAGTTCCCAATGTTATTTGCGCTTTATAGAAATGTTCCATATGGAAACCTGAAAAGAGACCTGTTGGCAATTTCTTTCTGGATTACACTGACTGTACCTGCTAGTACTTTTACAAAGTAAGGGGCAGTCAGTATTTTTATTATACATAATTTTTTCTTGGTTTTATCACACAATATAAAAAAGCATTTGGCATGCATTTTGACTATTCTTATGTTGAACTTAATATAGTAAAAAGCCCACAGTCCCAAATTTGCACTAAAGGAGTACTTTTGCTTATAGCTAGAGCAATCCTTCATTTCAGTGCTGTAAGGTGCCAACCTCACTTTTACTCCATGTGTGCCATTCATCTTCAAGAGTGTTAAGCCCGAAGGTTTCACCTTTGTACACAATCCTCAAAATAACTATCTGTTCCAGTTAAGCCTTTAAATTAGATTGTAAACTCCCTGAGGCCAAGGATATTCCTTCCCCTTATTTTCTACATATACTAATACATATGTATTATATATATATATATATATATATATATATATATATATGGCCTAAAAAACAAACACTTTAGGTAATAAGGTCAAAGAATTTCAAATATGCTTTGATATTGGATTAGTTGTTATAAATAGATCCCAGAAACTTCCAGAGAAGCCTCTAATGATCTAATGCACAACAACTCAGTTACATGTATTTCTCTAAAAACCGAGAAGTGGTAGGGGAAAAAAAAAGTTGGTGGAGGATTCTTTCTAGTGCTAATCTGCTTTGACAACGTTTATAAGAAGTATTATTGGATAGGCAAAACTGTATGGAAATCATCTGCAGTAGAGTTTCAAGTGAACTGGGCTGATGATTTAGTATGTCACCGAAATATTTTCCGGTGACTGAAATATTTTTCAACTGACTGAAGAATTATTTCATCTTGATGGACAACCCAGCGGTTCTTGAAGATGACCATGTTCTCTTTTGCTCATGGACCTTTATTATGTTCCACTTTTGCCATACCCAACACACACTTAGGTGCACACACACACACACACACACACACACACACAGCCAAACCCCTTCCAAGTCCCAAGTACTCTTAAACTAATTTATTCCTATTCAATCTACCAGTCTCCGCTTAGATATCACTTCAATTTTTTATTCCCAAATATATGTTAGATATTCTTCTAACATACAGCATTTCCTCTCCTCTTTTATCGTTTATTTATTTATTTTAAATTTTTTGAGTTTATTTATTTCAAGAGAGAGCGAGCAAGCAAGCACAAGTTGGGGGCGGGGGGAGTAGGGTGTGGTGCAGGGAGAAGGACAGAATCCCAACCAGGCTCCACACCAGCAGCACAGAGCCCGATGAGGGGCTCGAACCCATGAACCGTGAGATCATGATCGTGATCTGTGCAGAGGTCAACAGTCAGATGCTTGGACAACTGTGCTACCCAGGCACCCCACTGCTTTTCCTCTTTTAGCACTTACAATATTTTTGCTAATAACCTATTACATGGCAGTTGCCCACATATTTGTCCACATTTTCCATTAAAATATAATCTCCAGGATAACAAAATCAATGTCTATTTCAAGTACACTGAGATATCTTCAGAGCCTAGGACTATGCCTGGTACCTCTTCACTAATAATAAGTGTCTGCTAAATTACAGAACAGATGAATGAAATAAAATATATAAACAGTCACTTTTTATGTATCTATTCCTATTCAGAGCACATATAGGATTTGACTCAGACCAGACAGTTACATATTCAAAACAAACAATAAATCAAGGTTGAAGTGATTTGGGGACCCGGACCTTTAGAGAAAAAGCCAGAAGGCACTGGGCGCGGATACAAATGGAGGGGGGGTGGAAATGAAACCACAAACTTCAGTAAAAATTTATATCCCACTATTCACCAGCTGTTCTGTGCTTTCTTCTTTAAGAAACCTTGCATTCTCATTGTATGCCTACTATGGAAATCCCCACCCCTGCCCAGCAAAAAACAGGAACACTAAAGGAACACTAGATTATCTTAAAAACTTTTCTATGTAGATCAGAGAGCACAGTGACAACTTTTAAAAAGCTGATAATTTGTAAGTATTATAGTGTACAGCATTGCCTTGTCTGGATTAAGTCCCAATGCTTCCCCCCATCCCAAGCTACCCATGGTATTATTTATTTCATCATACTTCTCCTTCCCCCAGTCATTTGCTTTAAGTCAAAATTGGTCAGCAGAAAGAGCACAGCCCCCATTTTGTAGTTTTTATAGTCACACGCCTGCCCCTATCATAACCAATGTCCTACCTTTAAAGATAGAAACACAGAGTTATGAACAACAGTTCTACTATCTAATATGGTGCTTGCATTTAACTGATCACCAGCTCTAGTGGCAAGATGCAGACCACTGTCAGATACCTAGTATTTTTCAAGACATTGTCCAGACTAATTTCCCTGGTGCTTTATCGGAGGGTTTTATCAGGCCTCTGCATGATAAGGGTTGCTACTATTTGCCAAGTTGGAATTTTTGTAAAATTCCTTAATTTTCTGTTGTTAATCCATCAAACACAAACACATGAAAACTTATCTTATTCTACAAGAAGACATGATTGTTGGCGAACTCCAAGGAGATAGAGGGTTGGGAGCGATGGGTTGTCTATTTACTTAACTCTATCCAAACCAGACTACTCTGTGTTTGACACCAGAGGAGAGAGCAATCTATGCCCAGTACTAAACTCCCCATTTCATTTCTCTCCGCAGATTCAGATCCGGACTTATTAGGAAGAAGGAATTTACTTTTTTTTTTTTTTCTTGTTAGAACAGACATCATAAGATACACTCTGTTGGTGATGATACAGAGGCATAATTTTAAACCATTTAGAAAAAAAATAAAGGAAAAAATTGTAAAAGAGAGTAACTCTGTATTTCCAAAAGTAACCTTAAAAGCATTTAGAGTACCCCCTATAATTATTTTAGTTCAGAATATACTCCTAAGTAGTAGTATAATATAGAATTTCTCAATATTTAAAAATAATATTTTTCATTTGCAAAATCATTTTTTCAGATGCCAAATGAGGCTAAAATATAATTCAGGCTCATGCAAAAAAAAAAAAAACACTAAACAAAAAAAGGGGGTGGGAATATGATAAAAATATATTTTACTTCACGAGGAATTTTAGAAATCAAGCAGCAAAGAAATTGTTTAACCTGCCAACTTCTTAGAAACTTTATAGTTCTTGCAAGTAATTTTTTCTTACAAGGTTTATGAATACAGTAGTCTGTAAGAGGTCCATTCCATGATGTCTCCACTAAAATGGATGGAAAACGAGCAATGAACTGGTAGATTGTGCTGGTTCAGAGTCCTGAGCCCTTAAGTCCATTTCACAGGAATACTCCCTTCTCATTTACTTCAGCACCTTTTCTCCAAAGCATCACTTCCACCCATATGTTTATTCTCCAACCCTCTGGGAAGTCACCTTTCATCAAAAGAAGTGTGTTAATCTTCCGCAGTATGACTGCCATTGGCAACTCCTGCCCCCTTTATGCTGCTCCCGTCAGAGTATTCAAAAAAAAAAACAAAACAAAAAAAGCTTTTAGGACTCACAACAATACAAAAAGGGGAAAAAAAAATCCCTTACCTGTCTTGGCAGATGGAAGAGTGCAGTCTCAAAACCCAGTTACACAGACTTCAGTAATCATAAAATGCATGAGCCTAAGAAAGACATCCTCTAATTTATTTCTTAGAAACATACTGTAAACTTGTTGCCTATTTTTCCCTTTCAACACTTACTGGGCAACAACCTTCTCCCAAATATTATAAAGATATAATACTTGGTGTTGTTTTATCATAAATGGGTATATAGTCAGATAATATTTAATCCATAAATAACCAAATCATACATATAACTAAATATATAACCAAAGAATAAGCAAATCTCATGAAGTTGGAGAAGTGATAAACATGGATATTCTATTGCAAGTTTCATTAATTTCAAAAAATTATGAATAAATTCCCAGCAGGGATTACAATACCCAGGAAGGATTAAAGAGCTTTGGCTTTATTAGAATCAAAGGTGTTACATGGCTGATTTCTCACTTTACCTTTCCTATCTATAGTTTCATTCAGCACAAATCTGAAGGAAACCATCCAGATTTCTGGACGTGTATGCCTAAAAGAATTCGTGATGACAAATCTACCACATGTTGCTACCCAGTAGAAGGAACACCAGCCACACCATTTGCTCTTCCAGGCAGATAGACACATTAAAAAGTGAAATCTGAAGGCACCTGAGTGGCTCAGTTGGTAAAGCATCCAACTTCGGCTCAGGTCATGATCTCACAGTTTGTGAGTTTGAGCTCTGCATTGGGCTCTGTGCTGACAGCTCAGAGCCTGGAGCCTGCTTTGGATTCTATGTCTCCCTCTCTCTCTGTCCCTCCCCCACTCATGCTCTGTCTCTCTCTGTCTCTCTCTCTCTGTCTCTCTTTCTCCTTCAAAAATAAATAAACATTAAGAAATAAATAAAAATTTAAAAAATCGAAATCCATTGCTGCCAAACACCTTGTTTTGGTATATTCAGCGCATGTTGTTTCTCAGCCTTGGCACTGTGACATCTTGACCCAGATTATTCTTCGTGGTGGGAAGCTACCCAGTGTTTTGCAGGAGGTTTGGCAATAGCTCTGGCTTCAACCAACTAGAAGGTGGTAGCAACTCTTTCTCCCTCCTCTGACCCCCATTCTCAGGCTATGATGACCAAAAATGTCTCTGGGCATTACCAAATGTCCCTTAGGAGCAAAACTGTCAGTGATTGAGAACCACCAAATTCACTGTGTTACATTAATGAAGAGTTATGAAGATAGTCTTTCATTCTTTCTAACTCATTTTTCCGCTCTGAATCAGTTCTAAATAATTTTTTAAGTTTATGTATTTATTTTGAGGGGGGGGAGGTGCAGGTAGGGGTGTGGAGAGCAGAGCGAGAGGGAGAGTCCCAAGCAGGCTCCATACCATCAGTGCGGAGCCTGACTCGGGATTTGAACTCACAAACAGTGACATCATGACCGAGTCTAAACCAAGAGTCCGATGCTTAACCAACTGAGCCACCCAGGTGCCCCTGAGCTAAATCAGTTTTAAAATATCAAATATTTTCATCAAGGTAGGATACCTACCTGAAAGCTAATATACCCAAGTGGGTTATCAGTAAAACTATGGTCTCCCCAAGGCCTCATTCTGTGCTTTCGAGTACAAAGTACTGGAAAGAATCCTTGACAAGATGAAGCTATACAATCTCATCCAACAAATGATCTTACTTCAAAATTCACACTAACTTTACTATTAAGCAAAAAACAGGCACATTTTCAAATATTGATTCCAACTAATGTCTGATCCTAACAGGCATGATCTTATCAAGGCCCCACTATAATAGAAGGAGTGTCAGGGTTAAACAGAATAGGCCAGGATAAGATCACAATCTACCTCACAATGATGTGATGGTATCGCAGAATGGGGGTAGTATTCTAAGTAATTATCATTAATAGATCCTGGCACAGGAAAGAGCAGGCCTCACTAGGTTTAAACAAATTTGAATGAGATAAAACAAGGTTGTTGAGAATCATACTTTAAGGTACCAGGTGTTCTTGAAGTCATTTTTTAGAGTTTAAAATACTAGATTCTAAGTGGACAGGGAGGTGTAGAATGATTTTAGTACCACGAACATGTAAGGGGGGGGGGAATGTCCCTTTATTATTGATGTGGGCGCATTTATTCGTCTTTCTTACGTTCTGATCTAATTAGAGTATTTGTAAACAGGTTAGTTCTAGCTGCTGAATGAGGTTAAATGCATTTGCTGTTTGCAGTCTGTCAGACATCAATCTAATAATTAATCTCCATCACAACCATTAGAACAGTTTTGTTTATATATATTCTTTAAGTCCTTGGCCCAGCTTTAGGATATTCTTTCAACACTATGTAAGGCTTCTTAATGCCTTAATGAAATGGTTCAAAGTAGCTTTTTCAACTTTTAAAAGTAAGATCATTGTACTGCACTGATTCATTCATTCTTTGACCTCTATGCCCTAGTATACAAAAACTCGTGATTGTCACTTCATTATTTACTTCTCAAAGCCATAAGGAATACATGCAATCTGAAAAAAAAAAAAAAAAAAAAGAATCAGGATACCTTAATCAGGATGCCTTTTTCAACTAATTAATGACAACTTAATAGACAAAATGGCATCCAGTAGAAGATTTTTATCTTTTGGAAGGTCTGTTGTATAAATCCATTGCTACTTACTGAGGTTTTTATGCTTATTACATTGAGCTAAATAAATATTTGCATGAAAAAAAGTGATCATTAGTCCAAATAATTAAAAGAACACAAATGATTTTGCTAGAAACTTGCTTTTAAACTCTAAATAGGTCACTACTCCCTCTCCCTTTATAAAATAGAGATAACAAGTCCTTTTCTTACCACCATGACACAACATTTATAAAGTTAAGCAAATATAAGGATATTAATTAGTAAATGTGATCAAAAATGTTTCAGTGATTGTTTTCATATGCATTGAAAGCATAATTATGATTATTACTAGCACTATTATTTTTCTTATTTATACTCTGTCCAGACTTTTCTGGGAGGGGGAAAAGCCAAACTATATCTTACTCTGTGTTTCTTTTCTCAAATGGGTGATTAATTACAGGTGCTGAAATCTTTTGGCTAATCATCCAGGATGAATGCATTGCTTAAATCAGCAGGACATAGAGAACTCTAAACGCTACTAGTTGTTAACACAGTAAAGCAAAACAGAACATTCTACACTTTGTATCTTGTCTAAAAATAATGCAGTCATTGACCTTAACCTTATCAAACTGGTCCCATCATCAAGGTCAAATACAACAGTAAATAACTTCAGTTGAACATGAGCATACCATAAGTATTTGTGATACACTGTATCTATAGTTGCATTTTTCTACATAAAATGTGCTCACAAAAATTAATTTTTTAAGTAAATAAATTTAATTTTGAAATGGATTAGTGAGATCTGGTGAAAACTTAATATACAAAGGGTATCTATCCACTCTTTAGTCCTCTGAGAGCCTCCATTTCCACCTCAACACCATAATATACAATACACATGGACAAATTCCAAATATGTATCTAGAGAGACCAAAAACAGTAGTTGTTATCAGCATATACTCTCATATGATGGAGAGATTCTCTCCTTTACTTTGACCAAAGGAAAGAGGACATATGGGAGGCAATTCAGAAAATTTTTAGACCCTAATTATTTAGGAGGGACATCACTGATGGGTAATGGATGAATATTGAGGCTGTCTACTAAATCCAGAGAACCATTTGACATCTGTGTAGCACCAGATGAAGAGATAGCAAAAGCACAGGTGTGGTGCTGGTTTTCCAGACTTGGAACACTTCACAAGAGTTAGCCATTGGCTTGGTTCACAGAGTGGCAGGAATGTTAAGCAGGCACAGCTATATTTGAATCTCTCTTAGCAACTACCACGATGCATCCTGCTAATTCACTTTCCAGTTTCCATTTTGCAGTAACAGATTAAACAAAGAAAGGAAACTACTATCTGGAAAAAAAATCATCAGTTTGTTGAAAAACATATGGAAATACTGGTTTTTGTTTCTTCACGCACTAAAGGGATTTATGCGAAGAGAGAGCAAATGCCACAGAGCGAAAGTAGGGGCTGACTCTGTTGCCAACAGGCTCATCACTATTTTTCATCTTTGTAACATATACCCACAATATGCTCTTTTTCTTCAGCCTGCTAATCAGGGCAGTGGTACCTGATAGTGGATGATTGACTAAAGAAATCAAGATTGAACTTATTCCCTGAGGCACACAGTACCCCAGATCAAAGAGTGCACATGTGGCATCCTGAAAATGCAATCCCACTGCTCTCGCCTCTCAACTCCCTGACACAGGAACCAAAGACAAAACAGTGGTACTGTCTCTCTTTAAAGAGGGAGCAAAGAATTAGAGGGAGAATTTAGAGATCTGGACTGACTCCATTAAATAAATTCGTTTTAAAAAGCTCACGGCTAGTTTTTACTTTCTAACCCAATTTTCCATATTCTAATCTCAATGACAAATTAAGAATAGCCATGTTGGATGCTAAATGCTTAAACCCAGGATGATCTCTGTGCACATGAATGGATAGAATTTCATCTGGAAACATGGCTGTATTAAAAATGCAATGCAGTTTATTTCAAGAATCTGACAGAAATACTGGTGTTAATACTGGTGGGGTTTTTTTCGTTTTTTTTTTTTTTTTTTTTTTTTTTTTTTTTTAATCTGCAGCACCTTTAATTACATTGTCATTTAAAAAAAACACTTCTTTTCTTTAGCTATTTCAGAAGTCATTCTATTTCATTGAGTGCATGGTTAATAGACAATATTCTAAAGAAGGCTCACCTACCATTTCATACATAAGAGCACACAGAATAATAACAAACTTCATCCTGATTTAGGATCAGATTTTTAATGGCATAAAGAGCATTATAAATATCAATGGAAACTATAAAAATGTAATTAATGCCTGTGGAGTTATGAAGTTACCTCTCTTTTATCAGTTTTCTAGTATATTCAGTTGTATTCAATATGCAGCATTCTCAAAGCATTATAAGGAAACTCAAGCTCCAACTTAAGGAACTACAGTGAGCATTTAATCATTTCACAGTGGAATCTGCTTCATTTCCACACATCCCAATGATATGAAAGCACTTCACCATTACCAATACAGTATTAATAGTAATATCCATGTGCAGTGCTGATAAGATCTAATTCTTTTACCACATTTGGTTCGCTAGTTAAAAAAAATAATTATATTATTTCACAATTGGTCAGCATGGATCATGTAGATTTTGAGATGAGTCACATCTGCAAAATGGAAGCAAGTTACTGAGAAACTGTTTCTTTTAATGTTTATTTTTTGAGAGACAAAGAGAGATAGAGACAGCAAGAGAGAAAGCAAGGGAGGGGCAGACAGAGAGGGAGATAGAGAATTTGAAGCAGCCGCCAGGCTGTCAGTGCAAAGCCGGACACGGGGCTGGAACTCAGGAACTGGGAGATCCTGACCTGAGCCGAAGTGGGACACTCAACTGTCTGAGCCACCTAGACACCCTATTACTGAGAAACTTTTAAGTGCTGTATACATCATGAATATTTTGTATTAGTTGATGGTAAAAAACCATTCAACTCACGTTATAATGCATTTCAGCAGCAACTGGAGTCAAACAATACAGTATAAGGTAAGTTAAAGTTAGATTATAGTAACTGATCAACTAAAATGGACTGCACTTCTTGTTTCTACTGATTTCCCTTCTTTTCAATGTTGAGGTAACTACATACACACTAGCAAAAGATAATAAACTATCAAGAAGTTTGCTGCTAAGACAGTAGGCTCCCCCGTTCCTTTAGATGCTGTCAAACCAACTGAACTGAGATGACTTGCTTCTCTTTTCAAGCCTTCAGTGGTTATGGAGGTATAAAAATAATCATCAAAAGACTGAGCACCCTGGGGGCGCCTGGGTGGCTCAGTTGGTTGAGCATCTGACTTAGGCTCAGGTCACGATCTCATCAGTTGATGCGTTCGAGCCCTGCGTCCGGCTCTGTGCTGACAGTTCAGAGCCTGGAGCCTGCTTCAGATTCTATGTCTCTCTCTCTCTCTCTCTCTCTCTCTCTCTCTCTCTCTCTGTCTCTGCTCCTCCCCTGCTCATGCTCTGTCTCTGTCTCAAAAATAAATGCATTTAAAAATAATTTAAAAAAAAGAAAAGACTGAGTACCCTTTTGTCCTCTACAATGTGAGTGGCATGCAAGGTTTGCAATAAACATTAGCAACACTTTAATAATATTCCTCCCAAATCATTTTATTTCTTAAGACTAGTGATAAATACTAAAATTAAAGATACAGTTCCCATCCCAATTAAACTGCTTACATCTTGTATCATCACAAAATATTTAGTATACTATTGCAATGAAGGTTATAGACAGTTCTCAATAATTCAGGCTCATGGAGAATAGAGAATAAGGAGAAATGAAAACTGGCAGAAAATCAAATAATATGAGAGAACTCTGAGTTTTATTGCTTGCAGATTTTTTACATTTCTCACATTTTCTTCTTCTTTTCTTACCATATTTGTCACTAAGACGATTGGGTCTCCCTATAATGCTCTAGTTGGCCAAGAATTATAAACATCTTTTACATCCTGCAGATTTATACACCTAAATACTCTACACTTGTTCTAAGTTACCTATTAGAGTACTTAAAATATCCTTATGATAATCTGGCAATTGTGTGTTTTGCTATAAGATAAAATAATAAAATTATGAGAAATAATGAAATTACAGAAACATTATCAATATTTATGATGTTGCCTAATCTATGACAAGAAAAACATTGGGTAATTTCGTGTAACTCATTCCACAAGAAGGGGGCCCTTCACTTCATGAGATTGTTTTATTTAGGAAAGTTAGGAGTATAAACAAAATAAAATTAAAATAGTAATCTTACTTGTTGGCAAAAATCAACCATTTATTGTGTGTGTGTGTGTGTGTGAGACTCTATATACGTGTGTGTATGTGTCTGTGTGCCTATGAATATGGCTTTTTGTGCGTTATGTTTGTTCAAAGCAATACATAAATTCATAAATATTATAAATGAATACAATTCAGTTATGTTTAAATACTCATCCAAGAAGTAATTCCATTTGAGAAGAATTCAGATATTTGTGTCCTCACTGATTAGCAGGGTTCCTGACTTATATTACATGCAATATTAGTCAAGTTTTCCTTCCAGATGTCTAGCACAATGTACCTAACAGAGGTTAGGTTAGCCATTCAATTGTTTGTAAGCAACAGCAGGGGAAGACCATGGAAATAGTTATGAAGTAACATTCTACTACCCTCTCATTTGTTTGTAAGAAGGATTAAAATACATACACACACAACTTGGAAAGCACACAATTTGATTAGTTAGTGTGACAATAAAATGGGTCCAGCCCCTCTATCTTGTCCTATACGTAACCAATGGCCAGAGGTTTAGATTGCACCCTTTCTAGCAAGTTTACTGAATGATTAACGCCAAATAAAAATAAATGACCATATAAGAAAATCTGATTGCTCTTCACGAATGCAAACAATGAGTATTATTATCCAAATAAATCTATCCTTCCAGCGCTTTTTTAGGAAGAAAAAGTTGTGCTTTGAAATGACACTGGTAAATATGTCACTTTCCTTCTGGTTTATCTTTACATGCAGACATTCTTTTAAACAAAAGTTAAGAGTCTGAGTTCAACTCACCAAAACAAAGAGATTAAAGTTGAAGAGGGAGTCTCCCTCTATCAGCCAGGCTTCAGCTGAGGGGGCACAGTTCACCTCTAGGCAACTAAGTTCCTAACTGAGCACTGGACTCTCCATGGTATGTGAGGTCACTGCCTATCATTTATCCCTCTGACAACCACTTTGTTTTTCACTCTTTATGCCTGTATGCTTATTTATAACATGCCAGACTAACAGTGGGATGAATGAAGGAATAAACCAGCAGAATCTAAGCCTGAAGATACTTAAAGATATAAAAGCCTGTTGACAGGATGCCAACTTTTCTGGCCCCCATTCACTAACTGCTCTCCATTTTTATTATCGTGGAATGCTACAAAATACTGGTTCTGTTTTGCTGGAGCTTCAACTGTCTTCTGGTTGTTTTTCTTCATGGGTAAGAATTATTTTATTCTAGCTGTTCTAGGAACCATAGATCAGTTTTGAAAGCTCACTAGAATTCTCTTAGCTATATGAATTGGTGGGGTGTGTGTGTGTGTGTGTAAACATTTAATGTGGATTTTTTTAAAATCCACAGTAAAAATAGCACATTTATCCCCTTTACAAAAATCCCAATAAATAACAAAGGTACATTAGGCTCCAAAACAGCTTAACTGAACCATATGTGGATCCAAAGGCCTGCCAAAATGGAATCAGCATTGTAAAAGATAGTTTCATATTTCATCTACCCATAAAATAGGAACTTACAGAATATAAAATGTATTGGCCACTGGCACAGAGCTTGTGATGACAATGGCATGGAAACTCACTGTCAGCAGATTAAAAGTGACCTCCAATATAGACTCTGGGAGGTTTCTTGAGATTTTTCTCTCCTTGTCTATTTTTATTACTTATTATTATTTCTTGTCTTTTTGACTTAGATTGACTAATCACAGATTATGGAACAAGCAACTTAAAACAGCGTCTTGAACCTCAGCCCTTCTGACAATCATAGAATTTCACCATTACAGTATTTCCTCAGAAAATCTTCGAGAAGCAGCAGAAGGTTTGGCACTGAACCCTTAGGACCCCATTAAGGGCCTCTGCCGTATTCCACAGCTCGTCTAGCCCCAAACGGCACACTCTACTCCCACAGATGCTCTCCAAAGCCATTTGGAATCCTCTTTTCCTTATCAGGCTGATACAGACCTGCATCATCCTCGGAGCCTTCTGACAGGGGCTACAACAATTGGGGGGGGGGGGGTGATACAACTGTTCATTGTTTCCTTTCACAAAACCCTGCCACAGGGCGCAGATTAACACCAAAAAATAGATGGCTGCAACCAAAGAGAAACATTTTTCAGAGTGCCTCCACCTGATTAATGAAGCAATGGAGCCGACCACTGTTTGGCGCCCATGATGCACTCTCCCCCCGCCTCCTCCTGGAGTATCAGTGAGATGGGAACACTTCTGCCAGTGTCTGCTTCCTTTGAAGAGCTGTCATGCTCATAAGGTTTTGAAGGGAGGAAGGCAACAATTCTAAAACTGCCTGTGCTCCCTGTTGAAAATAATCACGTAAAGGAGTGAAACTTCTTTTTGCCACCATTGAACTTTTTTAAATGAAGAAAAACGCTCTTTTTCTCCCCCCTCTTGTAGATACTTCATTCAACACGTACTTGGGACCTGACGCTTGTCTCAGATGTGCATGCGGACATCACTGGGCACCTCATGTGGACTAATGTGCTACACATGCCTGAGCAGCAGTGATTTTAAGATGCAAGGTGGTAACGCCATATCCGAGATTAGCATCAGAACCCAAGGGACTCTTGCTGCTCCTGTCCACGGGGTAACGCTCACACATGGGGTAATGAGAAACAAATGGTATTTGTTTGACTTCTTAATAAAATCTCAAACTTACGGCATGTGAAATGCCTTTGCTCTTCCGAACTCGGTCCCCATTTCTTCATATTTCATGGTGTGTCACAGCCTGTGTTATGACTGCCTTATTCACTCCATTCTATATCGAACTCTAAACTGCCATAAATAATGGAAGAATTGAGTTAACATTTTAAAATACGAACCTAACTCAAAAGTGAATCAGACAGGGTAAATTACTTTTCCAATTGTCTGAAATCCCCAATCACACACCTGAGAAATGCCTTCTGAAGAATAACTTCTTACAAAAAGAAAACACAAAGAAGCCAGGATAAT
The DNA here is from genome assembly GCF_023721935.1 of Panthera uncia. Lineage (NCBI taxonomy): Eukaryota > Metazoa > Chordata > Mammalia > Carnivora > Felidae > Panthera > Panthera uncia. The sequence goes on from NC_064812.1 coordinate 32,227,577, forward strand.
TCAAAAAGCAGTTTGACCGCTTAACCTTTCTTTCTCTTCCTCAAAATACATGTTTTTGCTCTGCTTCTGTGGTGATTGTACTTAGATGATAAATACTCTAAGTACACACCTTGTACTTCTCTAGGCTATGAGTTCTCAGAACAGCCATGCTAGCTAATCAGTAAGTATATCTGTGTGTATAAATACATGTGTGCACATGTGTATGAAGAGGTATACGTACAATGACAACCAAGGTGCTTTTAAATATGTTCAGAGAGGGGACAGAGGAGAAAAGCCTGCATGCACTGCTTAGGGGAGCAGTGTTTAAAGAAATGGGTAATCTATTTTCTATTCCTGGGCACCATAAAAAGTAATCTAGGTCTGTACAACAATCTGTATATTTTTTTCAAAGTGACTAACTGCATATAATTCTATATAATTTTACAACAACTCTATGACGCCTAGCTGGCATAATAACATCCGTTTTATAAGTGAAGAAGCGGAGAGTGTGTGTGATTATCCAAGATAGCACATCCACTACGGGTGATAACAGTCAGAAGTAGAATCAGCTACCGTAACCACATCATGGGCTCTTTCCCATACTTTCTCTCCCATCTCTTTACAGCGTGTTAGTGTAGGTTTCTCAAAATGACTGAAAGAGAAGGAACACTCAGCAAACACTCTGCTTTTGGTTCCTAACTCCCAGTAAATTTTGTAGAAGTCGCGTTTTATACATTTCAATTCATCTTTCGCTATCCTCCCAATTTCCAAATAAATTAATCAAGAAGTTACTAATCACCTTCCATGGGGGAAACCTTATTTAGCTTCAAAAGTAAGAATAAAATAGATGTCATCTTCATAAAGTCTTTTACTTCTCAGCTAACCTTTGATTTTGATGATAATACTTTATAACATATGACTTAATATTCTCGGTTCATATTCACTCCATTTTCTTTTGTGACTTCTCTTATTGCTCTTATTGTTCAAAAGTCCTTCTTTATCCAGAGGTTGGGTAACTATGTAAACTACCTTCAAGGGTAAACAGACCCTGAGAGGGCTCCAAAGAGCCCAGCCTTTGGTTTCAATGCCTTGTGCAATTCTCTTCCCTCTGGTGAGGGCTAGTCTAGCGACTGGATTTTAATGAATAGAATTTAGCAAAAGTAATGGACTCCTGCTTCCGAGATTAGGCTACAGAAAACACTGTGGCTTCCATCTTAGGCTCCTTCTCTTGCTCTCTTACTTGCTTGCTCAAAGAGAAGTCAGCTGCGATGACATGAGTTGCTCTATGGAGATGCCCACGAGGCAAAAAACTGGGTCAGTAGCCTTGCTTAGTAAAAGCTTGCAAGCCAATCTTCCTGTAGTTGAGAGTTAGAGGACACCATAGCCCTGACTGTCGCTGTGATTGCAGCCTTGTGAGAGACACCGTATCAGAGACATCCAGATAAGCTGTGCTCACATTTCTGACTCTCAGAAACTAGGAATAGAGAGTATGAGAGAAAAACCCACAAAGCTTACACACATAGCCCTATGCTTGACTCTGAGTGCCCAGCCTTTATAACAGAAAGAGATATAACACCAATAAAATGGCACAAAAGACATACAGGTTACTAGAATCAAGAAGCCACAGTTCTGCCAAACTAGGCCAGAGGATTTTGTGAGGAAAGTGATGTAAAAGTAAATGAATAATAAGGAATTACTTAAAATTTTATGGGTAAATTAACAAAGAAAAGACATGTTAATTCCAAAAGAGAGTTCCTCAAATAATTTCCTAAGTTTCCAAAAGCACTTAAGAGATACTGCTTTATTTTTCTCTTATCAGAGAAACATTGCCTCTGGACCATCACACAACATTAACATAAAGCCTCATAGGAGTGGCTTAAACAAGGTCACACTCACAAACTTTCCTATACCAGGAAAACCTCATGATATTAAAGATTGTCAATGATAACTGAGAGCTATTGTTAAATTATATTTGATTAATGGTATCCTGGGAATACCTATTCATAGCTTAAAAGCAGAGTCCAATATTTTATAACATATTTCAAGAGTTATCCCTAAGTCATACTGATTTTTAAGACCAAACAGAAGAAATACAAAATCGTCCATTTTTTCCACTGTTATCATTTCCAACTTACTGAGTGTATTAATTATCATGCCTAGCTGAGATCACTGCAAAATCCTCGTAACATCGGAACGATATTTATCATAACCATGCAAATAATGGGTAAAAGTGTACAATGCCAAACCAATTGTTTTAAAAAGACTTGTGGAATGCCAAGTCTTCAAAAAAAAAAAAAAATCAAGGAGAAAGACTTTAAAAGTCAAGTCATGCCAGATATATCAGCAAATATCAGAAGAAAATTTTGATCAACTTTTCAAACTGCTCTTCACAGTGCTTTCTCATTTTAACCTCTCCTCCAGCCAAAAATGTTTTCTGAGCTTTATATTCTATAATCTGTGTTATGAAAACAATAGAGTTATATTTTACTAAACACTCCCTCACCACCCAAGAATTTGACAAACTCCCCTTGGGGAACAGAGACTCTATTTCCACCCTCTGAGGGACCATAAAATGTGAAAAAAGTCTACAAACGGGAACGATTCCACAAAGAGTGTCTAGAGCTATAAACCAATAGCCAGACTTTGTCTTCGATGCTTGTATTCCCTGGGAAAGGTGGTACTACTCATTGGTCTCTTCAAATTTAGAGAACAACTTTGATCATATGATGATATGAATAACTACACTACCCCTTCTAGACACTGACTAAATTAATAGCATCACATGGAGTCATTTTGATAACTACTTAAAAAGATCATCTTCAATAAATTTCTCCTTAAATTCTAGAGAAAGGAACAGTGAATATTCTGGCATGAAGAAAAAGATCCTTTTTGTTTATTCAAACTTGGCCTAAGTTTAGATAAATAGATTTAGCCATGTATCATAATTCAAAGGCAAAAATGTGTTTAAATGTCAGGCATAAGTGAGTAAAGTATAAATAAACTGTCTACATATGACGAGGAATTGTTTTTGTGTTCCCACCTTTCAAAGGCAAGTCCAAACATAAAGAACCTGGAAAGACTTCACCCATCAGAAGAAACAATGAATCAAAAAGAGATTGAGATTAGCAGAGAGATTAGCTACACACAAGGGCGTATCTTGGAGGCAGGTACAAATTATCAAGAAAGGCCCAATTTATATTTTCATTTCAACATTATTTTCTCATATTACAATATAACGCGATCCATTGCCAACATCATCACTATGCCTGCACTATAATACCATCAGTCCCTTCAGATCCATACGCAACTGACTTGTCTGGTTTGCCTCTATAGAGATCTGAATTGTGAAATAATTCTTTTGTGCTTGGGTTCTTCCTTTCTGACTCACATTCTATAGGATGCCTTTACCAACATGGGATTCCATACCAATATCTCCCTTCTCCCACAAACAAACAAATAACAAACAAACAAATAGACAAGAAACCTACTCTAATTCCAAAAACCAGACCAATGTGTCACTTTCCAAGGCTTTGCTGCTTTAAATGTCTTGTCTCATGTCTTCTTTGAGCAGCTTCCACTCAGTTTCCATTAATTCTCCACAAAGCAGATAGAGTGTAAGAGAAGCCAGGATCTTGGCCTCCCTAAGGGACAAATCTACAACCTCCATCAATAATGAATTTCACCAACGCTTCCCAAGAGGAAGAGGGTACAATTAAAAAGGTTATAAGTCCTTGCACTACTAGAACCTAAGGGCATCCGTGAATGAAACTGGCTTAAGCCCAATTAGAGGAATCAGTACATTTGTCTTCTCTTGGAACAACCCTGCTCTTACGGTTCCCATCAATTCAGTATAAATCTGACTGATCTTATCCAAGAAGTTAATAGAAAATTGCTCACAGTGGGCGACTGCCACCTCAGTTTCCAAGCAGAGACAGATGGAATTTCCCAGATGGTTTGTCACTGGAAAGAGCGATGCTGGATGAGACTTCACAGAAAGCATGGTAGAGCAGAACACCTTCTTGGCCTTCACCCATGTCATAGTGAGGGATCTAAAACTGATTCCACTGTAAACAAATCGTAATTGCCTCAAAGGGCTCAACACATCAGCTTCCCGAACTGTTTCAGGGGTTGCAAATCTTACACTGAAATTAGTCAATATTTATCAAGAAACCATCATGGGTATATCTCCTTATTGGGTAAAAACTGAAGAAATGTGTAGTTATTCTTCCCTGCTGCATCTCACACTCAATTGAGTTTAAGAATACACATAAATATAAAAACAAACAAAAAACAGACACAAGATAGTATTAACTGGTAATGGTATTGCTAAGTTGGGCAGATGAAGGAAGATTCCTGAGGAAACAAAAGAAATGGGTACGAAGACTCAGGGAAAATGCAAGGATCTTGAATAAAGAGATGGGCATCATTCACGAATACTAGAGAAAAGTTAAAGGAAAGAACTGATTTACTAATTCTTTAAGGTTATTTATTGGGCCTGTGCTCAAAGTCAGACATTGCTCTAGGAAGGATGGATGCAAAGATAAAAGACAAGAAGCATATAGTCTGCAGGGGAGACAGACAAGTAAACAGACACAATTATGTGATAAATGCTTTTATCCTAGTAAAGCTACAGCATCATGGGAACACTTGAGGAGTCTATATCTATCCCAGACTTTAAGTTAAGTAAGTCTACTTGAGCTGAGTCTTTAAGTAAGAATTGGGGGTCAGTGGGATAAAGAGGGGTGGGGGCAGAACATAGGGTTTTCCAGGATGATGAATAGTGTGGCCAAATACATAGAGATGGTCTCTTCTCTCGTGCCCTTTAAGATAATTTTAAGCACATAGGGTGACACTACTTTTGTTTTTAGGACACACTGCGATTTGGATAAAGGAAAAGGAGACAAGAGGGAAGGCAGGAAGAAAAGTAGAAGAATATGATGATAATCAGGAAGAAAAGATGGAGATTTCAATTAAAGCAGTGATAGCAGGAACAGAGAAGAGAGCAGATTAGAGGAAATCAGAAGTTATAGTACCTGGTTTCTGGAAGTGAAAACGAGAATCCTGAAAGATGAAAAAAAAAAAAAAGCAAGGGTAGTAGTTATAGGCAATAAAGCAGAGGGATGTGTGTCCATGCACTCGTATGTGCGTGAATATGTGGATAAATGGACATTTGAGTTTTAAGACAAGGAGAGGTAGGAATGGAGAAAAAAAACAACAAAGAATAACGTCTAGAATGAACTTCTTGCAGAGGCAGGAAAGGAGATGCAGAGACATAGGATCAAAGGTGACTCCAAGTGGAAAGTCAGGGAGAAGACTAGAGAGGCAATCTGTGGAAACAGTACTAAACTCTCCTTGTGACTATTTAGTTGGAGCAAGTCAGTGGGAAAGGCTTACAAAACAGTTGAAATGTGCTATTAGAGAAAGGGTAAAAAGCCAAGGTTAGAGATTTTTTAATTTAAATGTCATTTGTAAATTAGTAGCTGAAGCTTTGCAAGTGGATAAGCTCCCTGAGGCACTGGGAACAGAGGGAAAAGAGAAGAAAGGCCAGAGTGTTTTGGGAAACACGCACAGTTAAATTCAAAAGAGCCAAGACCCAGAGAGAGATGAGAAGTAGGAAAGTATGGTAGTCCTGAGCCTAGATTAGAATGAATATTAAAAAGGAAGAGATCTTTCCCAATGTCAACATCAATGAAAAGAAACGTTAAGGCGCAACAAAGAGTCATGCCTCACCAAATTATAAATTATATCATTGAGATGGTGGAGATTGGAGGATATGGGTGGGGTCCATCAGAATGCTCATGGTAAGGAAAGTCAGAGTTTTATTTTAAAGAGTATGTGTTGAATATCTATTATGTGCCAGAGGCAGAGGTCTAAAACTGAATAAAAATTTTAAAAGAAATCTGTGTTCTCTAGAATCTCAACAATAATTTGGACATTACTTTCAAATTGACTTCATTATTATATTTTAGAGGTTGAGGTTTCCCCAGAACTTACCATGAAATTGATTCGAGTGCAAGTAGTCCATTGGGTAGGCAATCTCACAAAATTTCAGTAGAGGTATGGAGAAACAGGAAAGAGAAGGAAGGTCATAAAGAATGCATTATAAAGCCAACTGGAGCTCAGTTCCACTGGCAAACTCTAACCGCTTCTCAGAGCCTAAAGGAGAGGCAAGGAGACAGGGGTATCTATCCACCAGCTTCTGTCTCTCATTGGTTATCAGTCCTGGAAATATTAGTTCTCCAGCACATCTAGTTTGCCTGGTTTGCAGTGAATTTGCTCCTGAGGTTGGGAAAAAAGTCCTCTAATAGAAAGTCACAGATACTTCCACTAAGCAGCCTTTGACTACACAGATAAACGCTAGAGACATATGGGCAGGGGCGTACTTGCTACAGGGTGTGTACAACATGAGGCTTGAAGACTTTGGCAATGAATGGGATCAGAGATTGGTACTGAACTAGAAGTTCAGTTAGAACTAGACATAGTTAGACATAGTTAGTTAGGGCCAGAAGGAGAGAAACAGAGACATCTAAAAATTCTGATATTTTCCTATGGTATCGAACAGGAACCTCTAATTCTTTCCCCAACCACATTTTAACGATGATAACGATCTTAAAAAGTTTAAGGTACAATTTAACACCTGTATTATTTGATTATTAAGGCAATGAAATGCTGTCTATAGTACCCTTTATATGCATATTTCCCATTTGTAGAATTGAATGTCACAAACGTCCTATGAGAAAATAAGACAATCTCTCCTGATTGAGCAGGATCAATAAAATGAGACTTCTCTATCAGACTTCACTTATTGAATTGAACAGGTTGTGAGGAATTTAGTATTAAGTAGTAAGTAATGTGGGACTTTCTATTTATGTTCTATTTAATAAAGTATGCATGTTGTATAATTCCAGCAGTTGGCTGAATTAGACTAGTTAGCTACTGACAGCTGATATATTCAGAAGCAAGGAAGGGCAAATGTCACTGAAATTAAAGACATCCAATCTTCCAAACAGTCATTGTTGTTTGACACTTATTAGGCCCTCATTATGTGCTAGCATATGATTTAGCATATTGCAAAGATCTTTGGAGAAAACGGAGGAAACGTCAAAGGTACAACATGTAAATACAGAAATTCTAAAATACCCCCAAAACAGATATTGATCATAATTTAAAGTGATTTTTAAAACAGCTTCCTTGTCAGTAGTCCTCTGAATGAAACTGCAAGACTTCTAAAAAAGTTAAGTTTGTGTCACCGTGATAGCATTTAATGTAAGTTATTCCTTGGTACAGAGGTGGGATGTTGGAGAGAAGGCTAGGCTCACCCACTGGCTAACAGTCCATTCAGGGGTGCACAATTATATCCGAAAAAACTGAAACAATACATGGTAGTCCTTTGGAGGCTATGATGCTTAATTTTATGTGACAACTTGGAAGGTGTTAACTTAAAAAAATTTTTTTTAATGTTTATTATTTATTTTTGACAGAGACACAGACAAAGACAGAGACAGACCAAGCAGGGGAGGGGCAGAGAGAGAGGGAGACACAGAATCCGAAGCAGCATCTGAGCTGGCAGCACAGAGCCTGACATGGGGCTTGGTCTTACAAACCCCAAGATCATGACCTGAGCCGAAGTCGGACACTTAACTGAGCGTCCCAGTTCAGTACTGAGCCACCCAGGCACCCCATGGAAGGGGTGTTAGATGAGACTAACATTTGAATCAGTGAACTTTGGATAAAGCAGATTGCTCTCTGTAATGCAGGTGGGTCTCATCTAACCAGGTGAAGGCCTGAAAACAACAAAAAGACTGACCTCTCCAAGAAACAAGCTTCATCTGTACCATTGGTTCTCCTGGGTCTTTGCCTACTGGTCTTTGGTCTGGAACTGCACCATTGTTTCTCTTAGGGCTCCAGCCTCCTGGCCCACACTGAAGATTTCTGACTGGCCAGTCTCCATAAGCCAATTCCTTATAGTTAATATCCTCTTTCCCTCTCCTCTCTCTCTGACCCGTATCTGTGCAATGAATGTAGTAACTACATGTTGTTGCTGCTATTATTAAATCATGAAATGATACATGACGTATCAAACAAGGTAATGGGGTGTGGGCAAAAGATTATTTATTTCTATGTTCAGTGTGTTACATAATTCCAAGAATAACTTTTTGTCAAATCAATTTGTTTGGCGTTTCAATACAGCCTGTATTTCTTGAAATGTGCTCTATACACCCAAATGCCTGGTCTGCAAAGGCTTCCTGCAGAAGGTGGCATATTGCTAATGCACTTCAAGATGGGAACTTGAAAGATATAAAAAGGATTTGACATCTGGCATGGTGACTCAATTAATTACTGTGTTGGATTAATTAGTGTGCTGAATCTCCTGAGCCAACACCATGAGTCTGAGCAGACTCACATTACACTGGTTGGCAAATAAGCACTGTAGGAGGGTGCTACTTCCAAATTTGATTCAAGGTTGGGTACGGAAGGGTTAGGAGGCTATATATTTTATGATAAGGAAAATTTATCTTTAGGACATAAAATACAAGTGAAAGTACTGTCCAAATTATCGAGGTAATGAAATCACAGGAGCCTTTGAATTAACTCATAATTGCGCCAATAGTCTATCAATTACCATAACAAATATTTTGCCTAAAGAAAAAAAAAAACATTGTGTATTTTCTCCAGAGTTTTTAAAATAAATTTAGACTATGTGTAAAGAAATCCCAAACATTTTTATCATGTTCAAATCATGCTACACATGCTCTTGAGCAGACAGTGTGGCATGGTCTTTAAGAATACATGATGCTGGGGGCGCCTGGGTGGCTCAGTCGGTTAAGCATCCGACTTCGGCTCAGGTCAGGATCTTGCGGTCCATGAGGCTGAGCCCCGCATCGGGCCCTGTGCTGACGGCTCAGAGCCTGAAGCCTACTTCAGATTCTGTGTTCCCCTCTCTCTGTGCTCCTTCCCTGCTCATGTCTCTCTCTCTCTCTCTCAAAAATAAATACCCATTTAAAAACAATTGTTTTAAATACAGATGCTGGAATCAAAAGGTCTACGCCTTTATTTTCTTATCTAATTTTAAACAGACACAAATTCAGGTTTGTTTTGAGGATTAAATGAGTGAATCCCTTTCAAATTCTCTATACAGTGGCTAGAAAAGAATGAGTATGCGGTATATGTTAGCTCATTATTCTACAGTAGGAACAGTAGTACCCAAAGTGGTACCAGGAGTATTTAGTGACTTAAAATTAGAAGTACATTTTGGAAAGGAATGCTATCACAAAAGGAAAGTCTTTTAAGGTATACTTTGGCAAAGCAACTAAGTTTTTAAATAGAGAAAATTACTATAGTTTCAGGAAATAACATGAATCAAATATTGAAACCCTAAGGCAAAAAAATAAAACCAGACTATTAAGATTATTTTCTATAAAAAAAACTACTACCCACTACTGGTTTTTGATACCCTGAAGAGTATTCATAGTCTTAAAATAATACCAAATAGTACCAATGGTATCAAAACTTCTTCATATCTATAAGCTGAACCCTTTAAAAATATTAAACATGCCATCAAATAGCCTTATAATGGTACAAGAATATTTAAAGAACATTTGTCCAAAAAATAGGACATTATTTCATTGAAATTAACCTTTGACAAATAGGTTTATTTTTCACCCAAAATGTAGCAAATGCTAAAAATGTATAATTGTACCATCCCACATATATAAATAGATAATCATATAAAGATCAAAAACTGAATTTTCATATAGATATTATTTTGATATAGTAAAAGGAGAACATTTCTCTTTTACTTCAATGACAGGTGCTACTTCAGTGGCAGTACACTTTTGAAGAAATATCAGAGAAATAACTAAAGGTTGTGTTGGGGATGGATATGCAGTGATAAATAAGTATCTTACTGCCGAAAACATTTTTTAAGCGAGAGAACCAATAGAAACTTCCAGATAAAATGGGTTTAGAGTAGTATTTAACTCAACCCTTGATGGTTAGACAATCTTCGTCTTGCCTTTGCTCGGAAATCAGTATGGTAAATATTGTTCTCTCAATGGAATCAATAGACCAGTCTATTAACAACTCGACCGACCAACGCCTGCGGTGTTTGTGGGGCCACATCGCAAAGCCTTTTTGAAGTGGGTAAACTGGACCACTAGGAATTAAGTTGCCCACATGATCAAGTATTTAGCTTAGCCTATCAACTTGTTCAGTTCTTAAATACATGGGAAATCACCGACTTCATCCTTTTATGGATAAATATGTGGATTTAGGAAGTAAAAATCACACCCTAGAATCTCCCGTGTTGTTTAAAAGTTTGGTGACACAAATATTTCCTATTTATTCCAATCATTACTTCTGGCTGAACCAATAACCTCTGTGTCAGCCAATAGGCACTGAATAAGCGGAGATCCACACATACCAGTTTCTTTCATGTAATAACTTGAAGGAGAAATTTCTTTCATGTAACAAATGGAAGAAGGGCTGCAGTGTTGCTGAGTTCAGTGCATTTGTCAAAACCCCTCTGGGGAGTTTTTATGGCCCCACAGGGTAGACAGAGTCATCTGGCAGCCGTGAGATTCTTCTCATATAAGTGGCTTTTAGGAAGAATGTCATTTCGTATATATAACTTGTGGAACTCCTAAATAATATAAAACATTTGTCTCCCCAAGTTTTATCACTTGTATCATCACTTAAATACGAGAGGTCCCAATGTCTGTACCCTGGAACCTGTGAATGTTACATCGTATGGCAAAAGGGAATTAAGGAAGCCGATGGAATTAAAGTCGCTCATCAGCTGCCCTTAAAAGAGGATGATTATCCTAGATTTACCCAGATGGGCCCACTATAATCACAGGTGTTCTTAAATGTGGATGTGAGGAAGACTCAATCAGCCACCGTTGGCTTTGTAGACGGCAGGGGGCCTTGAGCCAAGAGCTGTGGATGGTCTTGAGAAGCTGGAAAAGTGAAGGAAACAGAGTCACCCTAGGAGACTCCAGAGACGGACTCAGTGCTGCAGATGCTTAGTTTTAGCCCATCAGACCTCAGACCGGCACAACTGCAAGGTGATGTATTTGAGCTGTTTCCAAGCCACAAAGTTTGTGGTAGGTAATTTGCTACAGCGGCAACGGGAAAACTAAAATATCCAATTAAGAAATGAAGTTTAAATGTATCCACGTATTCCATCTTTCCACTACTTTTTAACACAGGAGTTAATCGACTCTCCGTATAATCTTACCTAGAGGTAGATTTTACAGAGATTTTACAAAAATGCTAACAGAAATTATGACGCTAATCATTCATCGTTGCTCTAAAAGGTACAAATAGTATTACCGAGGAATAACAAGGTTGTTCATTTCTTGTTCTTCATGTAAACCTGTAATGTATGACAATTAATTTGTGTCATCTTAAAAATAAAAGCATTTGTATATATTATTAAGTGTGAGTAGTATTAGTCTGGCTAAGCAGATAAAGCAACAACCTTATAAATTACCTTACTAAACAACCATTTGGTATGATTAACCTGTTTCCTTCTAAATTCTGCGTATATTACTGTCAGAGACAAACCACTTGGAAAGTCTCCAAGTTTTGTGGGCCATGAAAAAGAAAAAACAAACTGTTATTTTTAGCGATTTCCCTGGGAAGCAAGCAGAGATAATTTCTGAGCTATGACAAAATACTGAGTCAACCATCTCAGAACATCCACATACCAAGGAGTTATTATTCAGGTCCATCTTCCCAGCAAATGGCCCCCAGGTTGTTCCCACAGGAAGTTGCTGCCGACTCTGGATTTTTCGTTCCCCGTCTTTCTGAAATACCTCCAGCTCTCCTGAAGACAATAAAAACAAGGGGTGTTTAGAGTACCTTCACGTGTGTTTTACCCACAGCCACCTCTTTTTTGTGTGTTTGCTTTACACACACAACATTCTCGTGATTCATATAAAGGGAATTAATTATGCTTGTCTGAAAACCAACTGATCTCGTTATCCTGAGAGGAAAATAAAACTTGTCCTTATAATTGTATTCAGATTTAGTCCAATTTCTTTCTTGCACCTTTTTCACACACATCATCCACAGAAGTGAATTCTATTTAGTAAGTCCTTAAGAACCTGAAATAATAACACTCTTCCAAAAGCAGTGCTGTGATGCCAAAACGGATAGACGAGAAACATTAGGACAATGGCTTAGAGTTAACATTCTTATATTTGCTCACGAATGTAACTAAAAATTATAATTAAAGATATACACCTCACACAATACTTTTATTATAGTTATTCAGGACTCGTGGTGAGCAACATGTGGAGAGCCTCTGGAAGTATGTGGTAGTTTTTTCAAGGTACTACTAATTTCAGGGGCTAAAATATTTACATGTACAAAAAGTAGAGATGTATGTTTTCCCAAATTAAAAAAATGTTTAATCAAATTCATTTTTCTTTTATATTTGGTATTTGATGTAGATTCTGTCACCAGAAAAGTTTGGAAAAAAAAAAAAAAACCTTATGAAACAGCCAGCTTAGGGTGGTCTCCCTCCTTTCATTCCCTCCAAATTATTACATTGGATCATTAAAAGGAAACAGGAAGTGAAGACAGTATACACGTTAGCATAAAGTAGGAATTCATCAAATGCTCACTTAAATAATAAATGAATAAGGGGCGCCTGGGTGTCTCAGTTGGTTAAGTGTCTGACTTCAGCTCAGGTCACGATCATGTGGTTGACGAGTTTGAGCCCTGCGTTGGGCTCTGTGCTGACAGCTCGGAGCTTGGAGCCTGCCTCAGATTATGTGTCTCCCTCTCTCTGTCCCTCCCCTGCTCATGCTCTGTCTCACTCTCAAACATAAATAAACATTAAAAAAATTAAGAAATAAAATAAAGAAATAAGTGAATTAACTTAAAAAAAATAACTAAGTGAAGGCTTCAAATCTTCAAAGAATGGCCATCAGCCTAAAAAGTCTTTGGGATAATCAAACAAAATCTCAATCATGAATTGGAGAATTGGAATCTTTCTCTTTAAATAATTAAATCTATGATATTTATGTTCTGATAGTATCACTATACCATATTATCATAGCAAAAGCTTTGTATTTTAAAATATTAATCTTAATAATACAATGTATTAGTTCTTTTTATTGGTATTTCTTCTCAACCTGCTGAAGAGCAGACATTAAAGCGGGAACGAATGGATGAATAAGAAGTATAAATGGAAACCCATATACCACAGATAGCTGAGAAAAGTTCTAAATAAAATAGAATGTATTCAGTTATTACATTTTCTAAGCGATACATAAGTTATGGTAGGTAATTTAGCATAAATGTTTTGTCTTACTCTGGCCTTAATTTCTTTTCAAGGCAGTAACTGTCTTTAAATATGTAGATTTAATCTTGATGTTTTTAAAAGCAATACCATCAACCTGAGTTCAGTTAGATCTTTCCTTTACTTCTTCGCATTTGTGTCACCTCTGTTTAATAGTTAAAATACCAGACATTACTTTTCATGTTTCTATTATTGCTTGAATCCTGAAAACCAAAGTCAAAGTTATGTAAACCACAACCAGCTAAAATTTTGAGTAATGTTGACATTGTGTCCATTATGAAATATAAATTTATCTGTATTGGGACAATGAAAATGCAATGGAAATAATAATTCCATGTTCACGGTAAAAAATGTCACTTCAAGAACTACACCATTCTCCCTACTTCTCATGCTCCCTTCCTCTCCCACTTGCCAAATACACAAAAAATGGAAGAACTCATTAAACTCATTGAACTGAGACAACACCTCTCCCCTCCAGTTTGTTTTTCACTCTGATGTATCAGTAACTAAAGATGATCAGTAATGAGGAAAATGGACCCCAAAAAGAGTCAATGAGTTGAGCTTCTGAAATATAGCTTTATAAATAAGATATTTACAATAAATAATATATGCTTAAGTATCAAGTCCAGAGTCCAGGGAATATGGAACAATAATTTGTTTTCTCTTTGTGGAATAACAAACCCATTTCTGAGATTTTTCCCCTGAAAATGTTTTGCATCCTTGTACAATCTTTTTGATTAGTACATTGGAAGCAGAGTGCTTATACCCCAAATTTTCAGAGGCAGAGCCTAGCTAATAATCCAATATGATGTCAAAAAGGACTCAGTGGGAAATGTCCCACAATGTGTGCCTTCATATTCAAATGTGATAATATAGTGATTTACATCTTTAAGATTTTATTCTACTTGAAAAGAGACTGTTTAATTTCTATCTGATAGTTCCTTGAATTTTCCAATGATATTTAAATTTTAAGCAATTTCTTTATAACTTACTATTTAAAGATAAAATACATTTCAATCCCTCAGCTAAACACTGGTTAAGAATGTTCTTTTCTACATAAAAATGATGCCCAAATAATTTGCTTGTTTTTACACACTTAAAAAAAAAAAAAAAACCAGTCATGTCACATTTAAGTGATACCAGAGAAATCTGAGGATCTTTGAAAACCTTTTTAAAAAGTAATTCATTCTCTCTTTCTGCCACTGACATTTTTCATTTGAAAAGGGTTCAGGCTCAGTCAAACAGTGACTTCTTATCTATACCTGTGGATTTACAAGTAGCTCTGTCTTTTAATGGATTAAGAACTACAAACTTAGGGCAGATCATAAAGTGATACCCAAATATCTCCAAAGTTCTTGAGGTGTCTTTGACTCTGCATTAGAATTTTAAGCAAACTAAAACTACTTTTATGAGCTCTTAAACATGGCCATAACAAAAAGTCCAGTAACTGTTCAAGCTAACAAGTCAATCTTTTCAACTTTATTAGGCAAACAGGCATATCCCAGTCTCCTTTCTTGCTTATCAAGAAGTTATTTTGAGGTTTAGGAAAATCCATTCTGTTGATGAAGCAGTTAAATAAAAATATCCATTTATTCACTAGAAAACTGCAAACACATTGAAAATAATTAGCATTTAAACACTACCAAAGCTACTTAGGTTAATGATAGCAAGAGAAGACATTGTATAAATGGAAATTATATTTAATTTAACTTAGATGTTGCCTGACAATATAATATTTAAATTTTTTTGCAGATAAATAAGTGTCATGAAATAGAGGAGACATTATCACACCAAAAATAAGATTAACTTTTAGTCAACTCTATCCAATAATCAACTAAACAGCCTTGAAGAAGAGATGTCTTTTCTGAGTCTTGGCTTTGTCATTGGTAAAGAGGGTTTTGCACTCACTTGCTAGTTGTTAAGGTGCTCCTGATACCATGATTTTCTTTCCCCAGATATGATATATCATGACAGGTAGAAAGAACCCTGGAATGGTGAGTCAAAGTGCCAGGTCCAACAGCTTATCATAAAAATGGATGTTTAACTTAAAAAGGACAGATATTTCAAAATCAGAAAGCAAAGCTCCAATTCTTGTTTGATTTGTTTATTCATTCTTTTTTGCCTCCATACATTAACTTATTCATTCTTTGATTCCACTAATTTATTTGGTATCAGACCGTGGGTTATGCCCAAGCAAAAAGCAACAAACAAGACAAGCCTGGACCTTGGATGAATTTCAGGAAATGTAATCCATTCACAAGGCTTGGGAAGTAGACACCATAGAACCTATTGATTATTCAGATTTTAGGAGTTAGGGAAGGGAAAATCCAACAATACTGTTCAGGTATCGGCTTAAGCAAATGGGTCAATGGTCATATATTGCTGACATAAAGAACAAACACAAAAAAGATTTAAGGGTAAGATGAAGAGTTAGAGTTTGGAAATATTCAGGTCAAAGTGGCTGTAAGGAAGGCAAGAGGTGATTTTACATGGGCAAGTACAAGCCTGAGACTCAGAAGCAAGGTCTTAACTAGAATGATAAATTTTGGCATTTTAGCCACTAATTAAAACTAGCTGGTCTATGGCAATAAAAGCCATTGTATGGTTCACCCAGGACAGAGTATATCACAATAAAATAAGAAGACCTGAGACAGAGTTCCAAGGATCTTCAAAAGGCAGAATGATAGAGGAGCATGCACAGAAAATTAGAAGTGCAAGAGAATAGAGAAGAAACCGATATAGCAGTCAATTGATTGAGAATGTAAAGGAGGAGGGATCAATCAAGTAATGTGAAAATTTATGAAAGTAAGAAAAGAACCAGAAAGATACCTTTTGATGAAATGGAAATCATGAGTATGCAGAGTGAAAGGAGTTTGGTAGAAGGGGAGGCCAGTACACAGGCTGGAATGAGTTCAAAACTGAATTGGAGAAGAGTCTGTTGAATAAGCCATGTGAACCTGAGTAAGTCCCTTAACTCTCTGAATTTCAGTTTCTGCGTATAAAATGGGAACTATAATATCTTCTTCATATTACTGCTGGGAGGATTATTTCACATCATAACACATGCAAAGTGCCTAATAGATACTTACTACTTCACCCAAAAGACACTGAAGCATTCTAAGAGCATGTCCACAAACTCACATCAACACATGTGACCATTCACCAATGTCTGTGGTCACACTGCCTCTTACCACTTCCATCCAAAATACACGTCATACCTTGGCTTATCTTCCTTTCAAATATCTTCTGGATTCACCTTTTTTTTTGGGGGGGGGGTTCATCTTTCTTATCAGCATTCCCCAGGTTTCATCAACTCAGATGTAGATTTCCAACCAATCTCAATTCACTCTACAGCTCCAATTCAGGCTCCAAATCCCTATCAGCATAAACACGCTAAAAAACTCCATGGTCACCATCTCACTCACTGGTACAAGTTCCTCCACTAGTTCCCTTCTGACCATCCCAACTTGAGCTTTTATGCCTGAATCTTAACCACAATGTTGCTCCACGGTGCCTGCCTCACTTTCTGTTTTGCTCTTCAGAAGAGACTCTTCTTCACTCCAGATCAAGAAAGTCTTTCTCACTGTACTTTCCTCCTCATGTCCAGGTTAACCGTCACCTTTCAGAGAACTGTGCTTGCTACATGGCAGACACACTATACTTGATAAACCCTATTAATGTTGCAAGATCAAACCCAAAGCTATTCTGTCTCACCAGATGTCTCTGAATTCCAGAGAAAACTGAGTTCTCCTTCCCTAGTACTCCCATGGCATTTATAATCCAATGGTACACAGTTTTGTATTTAATTATTAGCTGGTGGTTTCTCTTTGATAACCCTTTTCACCTCAACAGGAATATAAATAGGCACCTTGAACTACAGGTATGGTTTTTAATTTCTGTTTATCCCCTGGTAATCAATATAGTTTGTGACATGTGGTAATTGCAAAATATAAACTGAACATAGTTGATTGTGTAAAGACTTCATACACTTAATTTACTTACACTCAAGTTCCTACACTCAATTTTAGTGCAGTTAAAGTTGATTTTAAGAACAAAAAAAAGTTGTCTTAGTATGTGTCTTCTCTTTGGAGTACAATAATAATCATTTCATTTGCTCAGCATTTTGCTACATTTACTTACATTACCTCATCTGTGAAATATGGAGCAGGATGAAAACTAAAGATTTTTCCTCTCATCCCAGTTCATATTTTTGCAGCTATTCCTCAAGAAGAAGCCTTTTTTTTTTTTTTTTTTTTTTACATGCTGGGTAAATTCACACAAAATATTTGAGACACATAGGATGGACTAATCAATTTTGGTAAAAGATAATATTGTTAGTGCTGAGGGCTGTTTCTCTTATCTTCTTGATAATGCATACTTTTAAAAGTCTGTGATTACTCAAAGACTTATGATAGCTTCACTTAAAAAAAAAAAAAGAGAGAGAGAGAGAGAGAAAGCCCTAAGTCCGAAATCACTACCAAACATACTGCAGCTTTTAAGATATCAACTCACTTTTTTGTGCAAATAAAAGAAATTCACTGGTGGAAAGAAATACTTAAAATCAAGAGAGATACCCTCAAATCTTATTTTATTGAAAGTACAACGAAGCCATTGTTTTCCTTCTTTTAAATAGGGTCCTTTTGATGGCTCTTTAGAAAGCAAAATATACGAAAACTGTAGTATACCAAAGGGGAACAGACAAGATGTGGGTCTTTTAGCATAGTTATCAGCAATCGCGCTTCGACTGAATTCAGCATTAAGTTGATGACATAAATGTATATGGTATTTACAGAACGTCCCTTAACTCCAGGCTCAGTTTTCATAGGACGTGGCTGCAAATAAGTGAGACGACAGAAGATCATATTTCATTTGCTGAAAATAAAATTTGGATTGGTTTGAACTTGGTTCTAAACATGTAACCAAATTTTAAAGCAGACCACATGAATTAGCTCATAATGTTTATCAGGCCTTCCTATAACAGAAGGCTATAGCGTCAGAACCCATATTTATATTTTCTTCATGGCTGGAAAACATTATACATCATGGTATCAAACATGGACAGCCCCGAAGTCATGCTGAGTTCAAAAAGCGCTCAAAGATTCTAAAAATCTCAAAACATTTTCAAAGTCAGCCAAGGTGGCTGAAGTATGGCAGAGCTCTTGCTATTTTATGGTTTAACCATTTGACGGCTGCCCGCCAGATGCACAAGAGGGTGAGACGGTCGTTTCACTGCTGATTATCTTCACAGCCTAAGTGCAGGGCTGCCACTATGTGTGTTTCCTCGGGCATTAAGAACAGCATGTTTCATCTGCATTTGAAGACAAACGGTGCCATTTACATTATGCTATGTTGAGCCATCTCAAAGCATAGTTTGGCGCAGGAAATGATAGTTCTTGGTAAGTGGCTACAAATCGCCTTATAGGGATACCTTTTCTAATTTCCCTTCTCAATTTTTGAGTCATACAGTCATAACACACACACAACTACAGTTCTGAACATAAACTTGAAATACGACATTCCCTATTCAAGTGCTCCAGTCAAACCCTGATAAATCAGGCTGGCCATGCAGTGATCTTATCCCTTCTGACTCTTTAATAAATCGAACCTTGTAAGTTCGTACTGTTGGAAGTTGTCACTAAATGAAATTGTGACCTTATCCGGCGCATGAACTTATCCTGCTGACAACTACATTTATTGTGTGGATAAGAAAGGGGAAAAAAAAGAAAAAAAGAATAAAGAAAAAAATGAGATATTTGATAATTCTGATCTTAGCCATATGTAACTCTAACAGATGGGATCTTTTTGATGTTCCATTAATGATTTGCCAAAGATGAGTCTCTACTTAGAGAAAAATGCTCACCCTAGGTAAGTGCTGGGGGCACTGCAGATGTTATTAAAAGTGCATGAAGAGGTACTGGGTGACAGCAGCGAATCAGAAGCTATTAGTCTAACACAAAGAGCCTGAATTAGCTTGTAATTGCACTGGAAAAGATAACATAATGGTGGTGGCAAAATAGAAACATTCCCTTTTCATGCATTCAGTGCCTAAAAACTCCAAAACAAGACACTGGAATTGTCTAAATCCTAGAGCCAGTTAAATCACTGCATTTCTCAAGAATAAAAATGCACCCTTTGGCTACAGTTTCTAAAACGTCATGGCAATCAACGTGCACAGCATTAAGAAGAAGCAAATTCACGTGTATATGCCACCATATATCAGCATATAACACAAACTCAGGAATCCTTTACTTTAGTATTCCGGCTGGCTTTAAGAATTAATTCTGAGGCTATGATAGGTCTGGATATTCTTTCTATTATTATAAGGCCTACTGAAACCTACAAATTACCATATTCAGCATAGAGAAATAGAAGAGATAAAATGTGGTTCCAGGTAGTAATATCATTGGTAATAAGGTAGAAAATTCAAGATGTTTTTAAAAACAAAACCATGATCTGAAATAAAACTAGAAAGCCTTCACCTGCATGTTCACATACAAAATAAGTTTTCTATGCAGAGACCATGTTCAAGACTGGGGGGAAAAACTGCCATATTTTGCCCTTTGCTCTGTGGTCTATTTCTACAAACAGAGAATCAGCTCATCCCAGGTGTCTGAAAACATTCACGTGGAGTGAGACTGGCTCTTGCAAATGTTTGGAAGTGTCACTGGAAAGAGGAGCTGCAGTTTCTGGACTCCTTTCAGCTGCTGGAAGGAGGAAGGAGGGAGTCCCCACTCTTGCTCAAGAAACCTGGCAATGTATGTCTCTTTGCTGCCAGAAACCCTCCCTGACCTTCCAGACACCCCTCCCTGTCACAGGCTGACCCAATCCCACTTCCTGTTTCAAATCTTGAGACCCAGAGGGAGACAATCCTTTGGAAGGTATGGTTAGGAAGGAATCATCACGGAAGTGAAAGGTCTGGGCTAACAGACACAGAAAACAGCAGCGGAGGGGCAACAGCCAAAAGTTAGTCAATGGGCAGGAGGTCCGTAGAAGGGACGGGACCCACAGGGCACTGGTCTGCTGGAGAAGGTTTGTTTTCTCCAGGAGAAAAGAACTCTAAAGGAGAAACTTTGGGTACAAATCAACCCTAGACCCTGTTTGACTAAAATGAAACAAGCTTTTAAAGAACAATTTACTATAGAACATCGGTGCATGCACCTTATTGATATTTGGAGTTCTAAATTTTAGGCAACATCTACTTCGGTAGATGTTAAAATGGCAGGCTCTCTCACAGGTTAAATTTATTAATGTGGAAAAAGATACTTGGCGCACAATGGAACTAAAGACCACTGGCTTGCTAGGTACTTCTTTAGCTCAAAAACCATATTAATCCAGATGTCGTCTTTTTTTTTTCTCTTTTTTAACACATTGTGAAATGGTGCAGATGGAGAAGTAAGGAAATGCAATGACGAACTTTAACAGGTAAACACTCTTAAGCATCAACTGTGATTAGGATGAGTTTTACCCGGATGAAAAGGTCTGTATTTGGAATGGAGAGGTGACTTTTGGGGCCACAATACTGGAGAGCCAAAGGATGGCAGAATGACTTCACAGATGAACAAATAACATGGGGAAATGACAGTATTACTTTCAAAGTCTTTAATCCAGGGAAGTCACAGTGCTCTATAAAGTACTCTCAGCCAAGATAGAAACATGCAGAAGACTGGTCTAAAAGTGACATTCCATTATGGATTTAAAATTTTTCATCCAGTGAACCAGTACAAGTATCACTTTTAAAAAAATAGTACAGAAATTCTACTCTCTCCTCTTCCAGTTTCTCCAAATGGTAATGTCTAATATAACCAACAGTATGATTATCAACACCAGAAGATTAATGTTAACTAATCTAACTAATCTGTTTGTAAATATTAACTAATTTACAAACTGTATTCTTGTCTTTCATGACCTCGATGTGAGTGAGGAACACTGGCCATTATTTTAAAGACTGTCCCTTAAGTTGCATTCGTCTGGTATCTCCTCATGAAGAGACCAAGGTTATACATTGTCACCAGAAGGAATGCTGTGTCCTTCCCAGTGTCCCACAGCAGGGGGTACATGAGATCCATATGTCCTATTACTAGTGATGGTCATTTTGATGATTTGGTTAAAGTTGTGTCTGCCAGGTTTCTCCACTGTCAAGTTGGCAAATTTCCCTTTGTAATGAATAAGTATCTAGTGGGGGAAATACTTTGACACTACGTGAATATGCCATTTCTCATCATACTAATGAAATGTTTTCTGAAGTCTTGATGTGGGTCCCCAAATTTGGGAGAACAAGTCCTGTCCAGTATCAAACATTAAAGAATTAAGTGTATCAGCCACTTAATTCTCTTACTTATGGCATCTGCAATAAATAGGATACAGGCGTATCTGGTGTGAAAATGCCTTCATAGACAGAAAGATTTAATATGTAGGCTATAGTGTTGACACAAAGTTTTTATTTCTGAAGTTTGGACTCATACTGCTGAAAATATTAATTTCAGATAATACTTCCAGAAATATAATTCCAAAAGATCGAGCAAGCTGCAGTCACTTCCTCGAAATTCTGGAGCCTCTTATTAATGCTTGTGTATCTTCATAGTTGTATATATTCTTAAGTTATACATAACCGAGAAGAGAAATATTGCCGCAAGCAGCCTCCCTGACACTCTGTGTTTTAGGGTACAGTCTTAGTCAATCTCTCTGTGTTTTTAAAGCCTTCTCTGTGTGGTATAGAGCTCTAAATACCTGTCATTAGTGTTATGCTTAAACCCTACCGTTTTTTGGAAGTCTATTGCTACCTCCTAAATGAACACCTCTCTGATTCATACAGCTCCTCCTTGCCAGAAATTCAGAGGTGATCTCTCTCTTTGAACTCCTACAGCATTGATTTTAATTCTAATATTTTTCATCATTGTCTTCTTTATAATAGTGATTTGTATATCTTTATGATCTCTCTACATGGAACTTTTTAGATATCCCACAAAGCTCTGTACCTGGTAGAGTTGCAGAAACTATATACATATCTTCACTGCTTTGGGTTAAATCATTGTTTCTAAAGAGGCCTTTAAATCAGTGTTATACATACCACTTTTTCATTTTTTAATACATACTTTAATAGTTCGTTCCCTGAGAGACAAAGTCGGTATAATTTTACCATCATATTTATTGGGCTGGGGCTCAAATTTAAGTTACAAAATTAGTGGTGAAACTTGGACTCCAACTCTGTTTTTCTGATGCTCTCATGCTCAGTTTGCTTCATCAGACTGCCTCTTTTAAAAAATTTTAACAACTTAACTAGGTGGAAGGATTGACCTCAAGCCCCAGTATCATATCAGCAGCCATTAGAATGGATTCATTTATAAGATTAGCTGCCAGTCAATTTGGAAAGCAGAATATGGATGCCTGAAGGATGGGGCCACAGGGCAAGTTTTGAAGGAGGCAAGGTGGTAGAAAAGATTAAACAAACAAAACACCGAGAAAGCTTTACAGAGCGGAGTGGCAAAATTATTGTTTGATTATCAGAGTTCACAATAAACTATTACATTTCTGTCCCAAAAATTTCAGACAGAAAACAAATCTAAGGTACAAGGTTTTAAATCCATGGAGTTTCCCACATTCCCTCTCTCCTTGATGATCAGTCTTCAGAGAAAATAGTTATAGAATAAATAAAATAAAAATTTGAAAGTCTGATTAAATATATCACATCAATACTAACATAAGAAAGGACATAAGCTTTTTTTCATAGCAATACTAAGCACAAAAGGCATTTTGAACATTCCAAAACAACACCCCGCCTTTTCATTTGGTTGATGGCATTTTCTCTGAAGAAAGCATTCTGATGGGAAACTGCACACAGTGATTGCAAAACAGAATATCTGATGCCCTCACATTTTTCAGCTTGTAAAATATTTCTATAGCCCACATGTAGCCCTCAAGTGGGTTAAGTAGGTAAATGCTCTCTATATTGTGATCGGTATATGTTATTCCTCTTCTCTTCATCCCCACCCCCCGCTTTTTTTTTACTTTCCTTGGACCTGCCCCTTTCCAACATGAATATAAGATATAAAAACACCAGCTCTTGAAGGAGGGAGATAAGGAAAGAGGAAGGAGGGAAGGAGAAAGAGAGAAAGAGGAAGGAAGCCAACTAGGCAAGATGGCAGATATTATTACTCATGAGTGTGGTTTCCAGAAATTCAGAGCTTGTTACACAAATCTAAGGTGTGATCCTTTCCTCTACATAGAAGCAACTGCCTCTGAAAACATCATTTCTGTGGAGTGACCCCTCATAGGAAGTCTGACATATGCTCATTTGCGGCATGACCCAACAGAGCTACAATAGCTCACCAGGTATTCAACTTCTGCAGGCAGAATTATTTTCAGGACTATTTTATTTATAAAACTGCACTCAATAAAACTTTAGTTAAAAAAGGTATATACTCATTTAAAATTATTTGTTAAACACATAATGCCAGGCACAGTGTGGAATACTGAGATACAAACATGAATCTAATGTCTATCTTTTCCTTATGGGACTTATTCTAATGGTGATGAGATAATTATGACTCAACTTAGGAAGTTTTTGGTAAAAGCAGGAGATAAAATTTGACCAGCAAGAAAAAAAAAAAGCTCCTAAGGCAACTCAGAGAAATCAGGAATAGCATCTCAGAGGAGGGAAAGCTGACAAAAGACAGTATAAGCCATCTCTTTCCTTCAACAGATCAGAAATAATCTCTTTCGTAAGTGAATACAATTCAGTGTTAACATAAACATTTAAACACATCATTATTTACAAATAAAATTGTTTATAGGGCAGAGGTCCAATGAAATAGAAAGAACTGCCTTGAGGTAAAATTAATCGCCGGTTGGAAGGAAAAAGATGACTGGAATTTGTTGTAAATCACAGGGTTTTTTTTTTAGTATTTTTTTTTAATGTTCTTATTTATTTTTGAGACAGAGAAAGACAGAGCATGAACGGGGGAGAGGCAGAGAGAGAGGGGGAGACACAGAATCTGAAGCAGGCTCCAGGCTCTGAGCTGTCAGCACAGAGCCCGACGCGGGGCTTGAACTCACAGACTGTGAGATCATGACCTAAGCTGAAGTCGGACGCTCAACCGACTGAGCCACCCAGGTGCCCCTGTAAATCACAGTTTTAAGACGACAGAAATTATAGCTGACGGAAAGAGTTTCTGTTGTTTAGTACTGTAAATATGTTAATTTTAGATAAAATAGTATTCCTTTTTCTTTTGCTGTTTTTTTTTTTTAACATACAGTGCTTTATTAATTTCAGGTGTACAATGTAGTGATTCAAAACTTCCATACATCATCCGGTGCCCATCACAAGAAATGCACTCCTTAATCCCCATCACCTGTTTAACCCATCCCCCTCCCACCCTCCTTTCTCTCTAGTAACTATCAGTTTCTTCTCTACAGTTAAGAGATTGTTCCTGGTCTCTCTCTCTCTCTTATTCCCTTGCTCATTTGTTTCTTAAATTCCACATCTCCGTGAACTCGTATAGTATTTGTATTTCTCTGACTGACTTATTTCACTTAGCATTACACTCTCTAGCTCCATCCATGTCAATGCAAATGGCAAGAGTTCACTCTTTCATATGGCTGAATAATATTCTATTGTATATACATACCATATCTTCTTTATCCATTCATCGACGTGTGGACACTTGAGCTGCTTCCCTATCTTGGCTATTGTAAATAATGATATAAACACCCCAGTGTTTAAATAACTAAATAATTCTACAAACACAGGGGTGTTTATAGCATTAATGGTATAAACACAGGGGTGCGTGTGTGCCTTTGAATTAGTGTTCTTGTATTATTTGGGTAAATACCCAGTAGTGTGACTGCTGGATCCTAATGTAATTCTAGTTTTAACTTTTTGAGGAACCACTATACTGTTTTCCAGAGTGGCGACACCAGTTTGCATTCCCACAAACAGTGCACGATAGTTCCTTTTTCCGTATCGTCACCAACGCCTGTTGATTTTAGCCATTCTGCCAGGTGTGAGGTGACAGCTCATTGTACTTTTGATGTGCATTTCCCTGATGGGTAAGTGATGATAAACATTTTTCAGGTGGCTGTTGGCTATATGTATGTCTTCTTTGGAGAATGTCTGTTCATGTCTTCTGCCCACTTTTTAACTGGATTGTTTGCTTTGGGGGTTGTTGAGTAAGTTCTTTATATAATTTGGATACTAACCCTTTATCAGACGTGTCATTTGCAAATATCTTCTCCTATTCCCTAGGCTGACTTTCAGTTTTGTTGTTTTCTTTGCTGTGCAGAAGCTTTTTATTTTGATGAAGTCCCAATAGTTTTGTTTGTTTGTTTTTTTTTTTTGCTTTTGTTTCCCTTGCCTAAAAAGACAGACCTATAAAAAATGTTGGTACAGCTGATGTCAAAGAAGTTACTGCCTATGTTCTCTTCTAGGATTTTTATGGTTTCAGGTCTCACATTTAGGTCTTTAATCTGTTTTTAATTGATTTTTGTGTATGGTGTAAGAAAGTGGTCCAGTTTCTTTCTTTTACATGTTGCTGTCCAATTTTCCTAACACCATTTGTTAAAGAGACTTTTTCCCACTGATACTCTTTTCTGCTTTGTTGAAGATTAATTAACCATATAATTTTGGGTTTATTTCAGGGTTTTCTATTCTGTTCCATTGATCTATGTGTGTATTTTTGTGTCAGCACCATGCTGTTCTGATTATTACAGCTTTGTAATATAACTTGAAGTCCAGAATTGTGAGGCCTCCAGCTTTGCTTTTCTTTTTCAAGACTGCTTTGGCTATTCAGGGTCTTTGTGGTTCCATACAAATTTTAGGATTGTTTGTCCTAGCTCTGTGAAAAATGCTGTTGCTATTTTGACAGGCATTGCATTAAACATGTAGATTGCTTTGGGTGGTATGACATGAGCGTGGAACGTCTTTCCATTTCTTTGTGTCATCTTGAATTTCTTTCATCACTATTTTATAGTTTTCAGGGTACAGGTCTTTCACCTCTTTGGTTAAGTGTATTCCTAGGTATCTTATGGTTTGGGGTGCAATTGATTATTTTCTTAATTTCTCTTTCTGCTGCTTCATTATTGGTGTACAGAAGTGCAACAGATATCTCTGCATTGATTTTGTACCTTGTGACCTTACTGAATTCGTTTATCAGTTCTAGCAGCTTTTTGGTGGAGTCTTTAGGGTTTTCTATGTATAGTATCATGTCATCTGCAAATAGTGAAGTTTTACTCCTTCCTTACCAATCTGAATGCCTTTTATGTCTTTTTGTTGTCTGATTCCTGTGGCTAGGACTTCCAGTACTATTTGAATAAACGTGGTGAGAGTGGACATGCCTGTCTTATTCCTAACCTTAGGGGAAAGGCTCTCAGTTTTTCCCCATAAAGGATGATGTTAGCTGTGGGTTTTTCATATATGGCCTTTATTATATTGAGATGTATTCCTTCTAGACCTACCTTGTTGAGGGTTTTTATTATGAATCAGTGTTGTACTTTGTCAAGTACTTTTTCTAAATCTATTGAAATGATCATATGGTTTTAATCCTTTCTCTTCTTAATGTGATATATCATGATGACTGATTTACTAATATTGAACCAGCACTTGATTGTGGTGAATGATTTTTTAAATGTATTGTTGGATTTGGTTTGCTAGTATTTTGTGGAGGATTTTGCTTCTATGTTCATCAGGGATACTGGCCTGTCGTTCTCTCTTTTTAGTGGTGTCTTTATCTGGTTTTCGTATGACAAAATAGTATTTCTAAAAGCTGTTGGGAAAGATCTTGTAAGCTGCCTTTATCTTAAATAATACTGGCCTTTTCTTATAAATTATTGTCAATAGTAGAAAAATTTTCTTCACTTTTTTTTTTCATAATTTCACAAAGTCCTGAAATCGAGGTAACAATACTAGCAATAACTAGAAGCCCATCACCTCAAGCGCTAAAAATCAGAGAGATGAGCTCATCTAGAAGTATCTCTATCATGTCCCCTCAGTTTATAATACCTGGTAATAGAAGGGACCCTTTTCATTGCTTGTTCCTAAGACAAACTAGAATCAGTTGTTTATCCTCTAACGGATGAGCACATTCACAAGTGGTCATGTGATTCCTGATACCAGACTCAGGCGCCCAGAAGTGACAACAATTATCTAAACTACACATATGATGCAAGAAGTCAGCTGCTCTCTTTTTTTTTTAATTTCTAGATTTTTAACATCATCACTATTTGATGACTATGTATCAGGCTACTCACACAGTCAAAAGGGCATTAAATTTAAAGGGTATCTGTAAAACTCTAGTATGTAAATGAATAAATGTAAACAAATATCAGAATCTAGGAAGTATGTTGGAATGATGTATATCTGTCAAGTATGAATAAAATATGTCCATTAATGACATCCTTCAAAAAGGCTTTTTTTATTTTTAAAAGAAAGATGGATACAAATGCCAAGATAACTTGCCCTGAGCTATGGAATCAGTAAGTTCTGACTGATTTTCTCCCTATCTTCGTTAACTAAAAACCACAGGCAGTAAATAGCATTCTGTAGATCCATTATGATTTCTTTATATTATTCATCTTAAATATTGGCTATTTGGAATAGAATTAAAATACAACAGATAACACACTGCAGAAATAATTATGCACAGGTTTCAACTAGAGTCAAAACAATGATTTTTCATTGCTAACACTCTAAGCTGAAAGATTTTACTTTTATTTGTAATAATTTATAATTATTTTCTCCTCCACCAAATGCATGAGTGTCCACAGTTTTGTATTTTCTTATATAGTGAATCACATGAAAAAAAGGAAGCTATGATACTTTTATGAGCATACTGGAAAATAATTGTACATGCAGATAATAAAGAGATGACCACTGGGACATCATTAAATTAGATTTAACAAATTCTTACAATGATTTCAAAAATCATTAGGATTGGAGATTATATATACTCAGGATTCAATATTTCAGATCATATGAGCAAAAAGTTTATTGACCATCCTGGAAACCAGTTTATGTCCACCACCTTGCTGCCATTTCCCATGGGCATCAAGTGAATTTCCTAATTGTTCCTCCTATTTTGTTGTGAACATGAGATCGTATATGTAGAAGACTCAACACAATATCTGACACATATTAAGTATTCAACAAATACTATAAATTTCACCTTTGTATTTTATAATTGAGAATAATTGAGAAGGAAAATGAAGCACATAGGTAAAAACTACTTGTATTCAATATATAGCCTTGTTTGATAATCATAACTACCCACACTAGAACTAGATTTTACCCAGAACCTTTTTTTAAATTTTTTTAAATGTTTATTTATTTTTGAGAGAGAGAGAGAGCACAAGAGGAAGAAGGGCAGAGAAAGAGGGAGACACAGAATCTGAAGCAGGTTCCAGGCTCTGAACTGTCAGCACAGAGCTGGACGTGGGGCTCAAACTCACAAACTGCAAGATCATGACCTGAGTCAGTCATACCTGAGCCACCCAGGTGCTGCTACCCAGAACCATTTTCATTCCATATGAAAAAAAAAATGGAGGCATAAAATATCATACTGAATCCAACAAATGACAGGAGCAGCTCCCAGAGCTGACTCCACCCACACAGGTAAGGGAGAGCTTCAGCGAATAGTAACCCCACTCTGGTATTTCCTCTTAACTTCAGAGCTAAGCCAGGCAAAGGTACGTAAGCTGTGAAGGTTCACATCAAAGGTGAGTCACCCCCATTCCATTTTCAGATAACCAAGATTAACTGTTCCACTGACATTATCTTCACATAGAATGCCAAAAAGGAGAAAATAAGGAACTTGCTTATATATTAGTAAAAAAGAGAGAAAAATACTTAAAACAAAAGAAAATATTTATCCTATCTTACTGGCCATCATTAGATTTTTTTTTCATTTCTCTCTTCAAATATTCTTAATTATAGGATAATCAAGATAAAATCTGTAACGTGTATTGGGTGCTTATCATGTGCCAGACATATTGGGTCCTTTACCTAATGGTCTCTTTTTACAACAAACTTAAGAGGAGTAGCTGGGAAATAAAGTGATGCCCATGGTAAACCACTTAAATGAAAGTAAAAGCATCTTTATTTGTTGTCACAATCTTTTTTTTTTTTTTTGAGAATAATGTTCTTTGTTTTTCCTAAGTTATTTAGTGTAGATGTACACATTACCTCCTTTTTCTTTTTAACTGGATAGAACACTGACTCAAAGTGACACAACTAAATAAGTCACAATAAAGGAAAGAAAAGTTGATCATAATTAAAGAATAGCTACAATCATCCACTATGTGAGAGACAGAAGTCTCTCGCAAACACTGCTATACTGAATAACAGTGATTAAATATATACTGGACAGTTAAATTAAAGTCATGGGCAATCCTAATTTCTTGATGGTAAAAATGGCAATACTCCAAATATAAACAGATACTCCCTCCAATATTTCTTCAAAAATATTTTTTACTCTAATCTCTCATACTTACATATCTCTCTTTATCAAAATCTAAGGTTATTCCTTAGCCAAAACCCTGTGAAAATGCAGATCTGTCATCATTATTTTTGGCCATTTTGTCCAGCAATTTGCACTCCTTAAGCCAAGGATGTTAAACTTAAATAAAGTATGTCTTCAGGAAAAAATGGCACTTTTAAGTCTGGTATTAATTTATCCTCTTGAATTTTCAAAGCCAGCAAAGTATGAACAAATCAAGGTTACCTACACAATGACAGGATTTATCAGTATTTATTATTAACCCATGTACGCCAGGAAAGATTATGGTTCTGTAAGCAAGCTGTGGGACAAGTACATGGCATATAGTCCTAACCAAATCACTTTTTGATTTATTTGCTGAACAAATATGCAATAAGCATTACTCATAATCATTGTGCATTCTGGGGATCACCTTCCTTAAATAATTTTGCTTCACTAAAGATCATTAAATCAGTACTTCAAACCCAACTTGTGTCTACAACAGAGCAAACACTTCCACCTTTATATGTAATCATAACCATATGAGCCATTACACCTCCTTTTTTCCAGAACATAGAATTAGAGTAGAATGTTTTTAGTTTCAGCTTCATCACAGGAAACGATAATCAAACGGACAGAAACAAAGCTAAAATTTGAAACAGGAGCTTGAAGTGAGAGAAGAATATAAACAATATTTGAAATGAGACTACTTCATAGAATAAATTCTAAAGTACCGCAGAGAAATTAATTTACATACACACAATGCAATTACAAGAAAAGAAGGGGCCTGCATCATTAGGGTAGGGTGAAGGAAGTCTCCAATTATAAATCACGGTGATCCCCACTTGACCTCACTTGGAATACTGTTAGTCATAAATAGAGTTTCCACTGTATGCAATAAAAGAACAAATCTTCAAATTTTATATAAATTCTAATACCCATTCTAGGACTGACCATTCCCTAAATAGTTCAGACCACAGAGGTTTTCTTACTCCTATACCTAAACAATTTATATTGGAACATGAAATTTCATTTCAGAATTTTAGCATTTGAGAAAACTAACGGTTCCTGGTTTTGTAACTCGCACGGAAATATTGGGTCGAGTACCAAAATGGACACGGAAAGGCAGTCCTCCAAAACATCGTTGGATAAGCAGTCACTTCCAGTTAGACTTGTTGAAAATCTGCTTTCTTTCTCTGCACCGACATCCATGAGAGTACTCTGTAGCAAGTGAGCAGTACATGTGTATGTCTGACTAGTATCAATAATAACATCTGGCTGACTATTATAAAGTTATACAAATCAGAAAATAAGGTATTGTGTCTAATCAACTTTGTTCCTCATACCTAGTATGATACTTTGAAGAAAGTAAGAATTTCTTAAGTATTATGTGAATACACAGAGGAAGGAAGGAAGGAAGGAAGGAAGGAAGGAAGGAAGGGAGGGAAGAGGGGGAAAGGAAGAGAGGGAAGGAAGAGGGAGTGTGAAGATACTCTTCGCAAAAGTATATAGAGTGACTTCAACTACAGAGAATAAGATGAATATAAAGTAACACATGAAGGATACATCACTGAAATGTTAGAAAACAGTATCTCTTTTCATACTGCGTTAATAGATTTAATCTCTTCCAAATATATGAGTAAAGAAATAATTCTTAAAAAGAGATTAATGAGTTTATAAAAGTTAAACTGAGTTCCTCTTGGCTGCTGAATTTATGATTCCATCCTGTGCAACAGTATACTGTTAATCCATGGGAGAGGCAGCCTGAGAGAACTGTGTCTCCCTACTTTCGAAAGGAAGTGGAGGTTAATCCTTCAAGGTTTTTAACCCAGGAGGTTCTTATTTAACTTCTAGTCATGGAAATGCAAATCAAACTAAACAAATCATCTACGAATACCACGGACATTTACCCAGTAAACACCTTTCTGCGCACTACAAACAGTCTAATGAACTACGTAAACTTCCTGAGAACACTTCTACTTCTCAAAAAAAATTACAGATTCAACACACACACACACACACACACACACACACACACACACACTCACACACACTCAGACAAACAAGGGCAAGTAAACAGGAGAAATCAGAATACGATAGGAGGTTTGAATCCATGTTAGTATCTTGCTTGTGATATTATACTAGAGTTTTACAAATTGTTACCACTAGAGGAAGTTAGGAAAAGTGTACAAGAGATCTCTCTGAATTATTTCTTACAGTTTTATGTGGGTTTACAATTACCTAGAACAAAAGTTCAGTTAAAAATATGGATGATTTGTTATAAGCTTGGAGCCCTTAAACTAGTAATTTATAACTCTCAAAAACAAAGCCAACCAGAGCTGACCCATACCACCACAGATAGAATAATCAACAACTGAAGCAAATATAAAATCTATCTCCAGTTTTACAAAATTTTAAGGAAAGAAATTAGCTCAAATATTCAAATAGCCACTTCATTAATCAAAGAACTGAAAATAAACATTATGACATTTCTCTTGTCCATACTTATTGCTTATTTGTAGAACTTCAACTATAATATTTGTGATTCACCATCAATAAATAAAAATTAGTTACAGTAGCTGTCAGAAAGTAATTATTTGTCATATAAGAGTTTTTGCCACATAAATAATAAAGTATTTCCTCTCTGGAGTCTCGTTTTATTCCTGCTCAGTCTGAAAAAAGTAATTTTTGACAATTTTTTCAAAATATTAATTTTGAAATATTGACACTAATCACTAACTTCCCAATACACATAAAAACTTATCAGCAATGTCATTATTAATCTTCATATATCTGTTTTTGGAAAAATAATTTTGTACATTTGCAAAATATTAGCGATGTCTTCCAAATGCAGGTGATTTAAATGGCACTTGATGTTCCTTTTTGTGAGGTTCAGATGTTATACCGAGGCAGAAAAAGTCATTACAATACTGCAATAAAATAGTGAAATATAAGAAATACACTGGCAGAGAGGATTTAATCTGCTATACTGTTTTAAATGGAAATATATTGTGCGATTATACATTTTGCAAAATGGCATCACAGATATTACTGCTCCCTGGTGAAAGATACCCAAATCTCCATTTATTTGGCTGGTGTAGGTATGGCCTCAGGTGTGCACCTGCAAGTAAATTAAATCTAATTGCTTATTTTCAGTTTCCTTGGAAAGTACTGCCTTTAAGCAAGATGTAAATGCATTTAAATGGGTATGTTCATCTGAAACTCTGTTCAATAAGTCAAGTGTTTCTTGCAATATAAAGATTTTTCTTTGATCCAGGATATTCATGATATTTCACTTAAAAGTGCAGGCACAGCATGGTGGAATTGAAAGAGAATGTGTTTTGAAGTCAGATGGACATAGGCTTGGATTCCAGCTTTGCTACTTAACAACTGTGTGATAGGACAGTTAGTTAAGCTGAGATTCCGAGTCCTCATTTATAAAAATGAGAGAAATAAGACCTGTATATGGGATTCTTGTAATAATTAAATAGTATAACACGCACGATAAGGCCTAACATAAAGCACGCATTTTGAAAAGAATATGATTTCAGAAATAATACGAAAACTTGGTATAGGCTCTAGTGAAGAGAGTTAATACAGGTGTGAACCCCCCTCCGGTGGTTAACAAATAACCACTGGATGCCTAATTTTGAGATATGGGTTCATGATTTACCTCTAAAGAAGAATATGAACTTACAGGTCAGTCTGCAATAATATAGCTACCAAAACTTCAAGTCCAGAAAACTGTTTCAAGGTCGTGTAGCAGCACTGAGAAGAAAATGATGCATAATGTAAAAACAAACTGCATATTCACAAACATTTTTTCAAGTTAAATAATTTGACAAAATTGGAGCAAAGGGAAACAACAACAACAACAACAACAACAATCCAGAAAACTTCCAGCTGCAATTTTCTGAATGTGGGACCTTGCTGCCAAATCCCAGTTTGAGTCCTATGTTCTTATTTCTTCTTTGTGAAGCTAGGAAGTGTCCTATAAAAGATCTACAAAAGGGATGAGAACGAAGTCTGCTGAAAAGAACTCCTTGACAGGTAGTGATCACTTATTTCATGGAAACGTTAAAATGTATGCTACACAGCTTCTTTTAAATGGAGCAAGTTTCTCAGGATCCACATAAGAGTGAAAACATATGGTACCTGTCTTTCTCTGTGTGACTTATTTCACTTAGCATGACACTCTCCAGTTCCATCCACGTTGCTACAAAAGGCCATATTTCATTCTTTCTCATTGCCAAGTAGTATTCCATTGTATATGTAAACCACACGGGGGGAGGGGAAGGAAAAAAAAAGTTAGAGAGGAGGGAGCCAAATCATAAGAGACTCTTAAAAACTGAGAATAGACTGAGGGTTGATGGGGGGTAGGAGGGAGGAGAAAGTGGGTGACGGGCATTGAGGAGGGCACCTGATGGGATGAGCACTGGGTGTTGTATGGAAACCAATTTGACAATAAATTTCATTTAAAAAAAAAGAAGAAGAAAAAAAAAAAAAGAAATGGAGCTAGTATTTTAAAGCAGGTTCTCCAAACTGAAATTTAAGAAGAGGATTAAATCTCCTAATACACATTTATTAAGAGAAAGTATGTTTCATTTAATTAGTTTTTAGTAATTTTAACATAACTTATTATTATAAGACAAATAGGTTATTATTATGAATTTATCACATATTATAACTAATATTTTGTAGTGCCTCCTCTGCACCATGAACTAAGTGACTTGCCTTTCTTGTATTATCTCATTTACTTGACAGAAAAACCATCTGAAGCATATTGCTTCCATTTAGCAGATGAAAAAGTTGAGGCTTTGTGAAATTAAGTCATTTGACCATGTTCACCTCGCTCAAGTAGCAGAGCCTCTCCACTGAGAGCCCTGTGAACTCCACAGGTCAAATATCCTCCCCAACCAAAATCCCTCTGAATATATTCGAGGCCTCCCCAAATCTCTGGTTGAAATTCATTCTGAGTTGTTTTCATACAAAAAATATTCTACCACATAAATATCATCTTCCGTCTTGAAAGAAAATAAGGGAGCACAGAGACAGAGAGACCCAGAAAGAGTCAGAGACAGAGACTGAGAGCGCAAGAGTGAGAGACAAAGAAGCAAATAATCTGGATACGACAGTCCAAAGTAAAATTTAAGATAAAATACTGAGAAAAACTAGATTTAATAAATGCCATTTCTGAGGATATTAAAATAATGAGCTCCGCAAATATTCTGCTTTTCAGTTTCTAGAAAGCCCAAATATGTAGTGCAGGTGGGGGAAACACAAATGAATAATAAAATAAATAGTCTGATGACCAAGAAAGGTACACTTAAGGGATTTAACATTTGTAAAATGATACAAATACCCCTTGACTTGCCTGCCTGGCTGATGTTGGACAACTTTGTGTTTAGGGCCCTGTGACTATCTCCTACACCGATATAATTATAACTTTGCAATAAAAGAGGTATATAATAAATCCAAGGCTCTTTCTGCCAGCTCACAAAGGTGCATGTAAATTGTTGAAGGTCAGTTTTATGGGTTCGTTTACTATCTATCATAGTCATGACTACACATAAAAATTGTCCCATAGACAATAAATACATCTGAGGCAAGGCCCTATTCCACCACAACATGCAGCCGCTGCGATGAATCCGTGGCTCCGAATGTGCAGTGTGTTAAAACGTCTATAGTAGAAAGCATGTAGAAAGTCACTCACTCCTATGATGTTTAGCGTAAACAAATTTTCATATGTACGTGGTCCCGGTGGTTGCATGAAAGAATAGAGTCTATTTCACTGACAATTCTCCAATGTGTCTATATTCCGCAATTTCATGTGTCACCGCCCCTCTCTTAGGACCAAATTAAGGCTTTTCATAAAATCAACTGAAGTATGTAAACCATGATGTATTGCCATTTATGGTGCCTCAATAAAGTATCATTTATCTATCACTATTGAATAGAATACAGACATTTTGTGAGCAATAAATATAGACCGTGAGATCATAATGTTATTGAACTACTCAGGCATCCCACACTATCTCTTTGGGGTAAGAAAATATTCCTGAAGTAGACTCATAAACAAAAGGTGCAAAAGGCAGAAGAAAATATCGGCCGTTTCACTGCATTATTTGATTCAAAATAAAGTTATATTTTTAAACAGATTAAAAGATAACAATAATCTTGGCAGTCCAAAAGTCTTGTAACAATAATGAACAGTCAC
Source organism: Panthera uncia (assembly GCF_023721935.1). Taxonomy (NCBI): domain Eukaryota; kingdom Metazoa; phylum Chordata; class Mammalia; order Carnivora; family Felidae; genus Panthera; species Panthera uncia. Next base: position 32,263,548 of record NC_064812.1, read on the forward strand.
AGGTGATGTTTTGAACTTTTTGTTCGTGATAGTCTCCAGTATCTCCTGGCCTCTAGAGGACACATCATCTATAAGTTGAAATATAATATTAAACTGTTGAAAGTGACAAGGCCTCTACCCTTAAAGGATAGAAGAGACTTCCAAAGATATAGTAATAGCATTTCAACAGGGTCTTAAACATAACATCTTCCAGACAGAGTAAATGCAATCTATCATTTTGGAATAAGGATATTTTTCCTTTCATTGAAGTGAAGGAGGCAGGAAGAGATGATTTATCAAGGGCTTTTCAGGCATCTTAGAGATATAGTTCCTTTTGTCCTCAAAATAATCTTATACGGTAAGTATCATCATACCCATTTTACATACAAAGAAGCAAAGGCCTAAACAGATTAAACAATTAGTCGCGGGCACAGTCAGGACTTGAAATCAATGCTGACAGACTGTATCACACCACACTCCCTCCTTACTGAGGGATGTGTATTCAATATAATTCTTAAGATCATTAAGAATATAACGTATGTCTAGCTTTTAAATTAGCAAGGGCTACTTTATTCATCTGCAAAGATTTGCTGTCAACATAGAACCTATACCAAATATATTATAAGATTTTAATGAAGCTGTCTTGACTTTCATTATCTACTCTGGAGACCAACAATCTATTCTTCATTTAAGGGTTGAAGTTACTAACAAAGATGAAATACCTCTGTAGTCTGGTTTAGTAGTTTGGACCTAAACAAAGGAAGAATTGGTAGCAGTAGAAAAAAAGCCCTAAATTGTCTCCAATATCATTCTATCAACCATAGTAAGACTTTAATTATGTAAATAATTATATAAATAAGAATTCTATAAAATTATTTAATATTTTAATCATCTTAAGAAATTAGAGTTTGGTAGATTTTTTTCCCCTTAAATATCTAATGACTATAATAGAACAGTTGTTGGGCCATGATTTTGAGGTCAAACTAGATCTAAACTAAGCAAGAGGACTGAAAGAGTAACTGAAAGAATTCTGAAAATCATTTCAAGAATGTACGTAGTAACTCACATTTCAAGAATGTACATAGTAACTCACATTTCAATCTATAAAATAAAATAATCACAAGGTAACAAGAGAAATACTCACATCTGATACATTGTAGCTCAAGGGAAGATGCTTTAACTGGAGCCGACTTTTGATTTGACAGCCCCTTTTACTGGATGCATTCCAATGCTCTCCCACAGGTTCCCAGAGAGAGCTTTGGTCCTATCATTCTTCTTTTCTGACACTCATTCTTCTTTGACTGCCCCCATGTTTTAGTATGAGTCCCCCTAGCACTAATCATGCTAAAGGTATGTGATCTTCTGGCTGTCTTATTCAGCATTCACCACTGAAAACAGCACTGGAAGCCAACAATGTGTCCTGTGTTCATAAATATGTCTTTTGAACCATCTGGAGGAATTTTCATTGTTTGTAACATGGACAGAGCCCCCATTATCCTCGTGCAAATAAAAGTAGTTCTTAACAGAAATATGTTTTCTTTACTGAACATTATAAAAGGCCCCCTGATCTTCAACTTGAGGAGTATGGCATTCAAAAAAAAAAAAAAAAAAAAAAAAAAAAAGGTAAGATTCTACATAAACTATGAAAAAAGAAAAGAGACAGGAGAGAGAAGAGAAACTTGCCAAAGAACATCGAGACTTACTTATAAACAACTCTCTTCTCCCGTTAGGATAATCCCATATACTATCATTAATAATCCTTTGAGACCAAAGAAATTGGTGGCATGAAAAAAGTTAACATAAATATTAAAATAGACCACATTCATTATTAAATAGCAAAATTAAAATAGCAATATTCCCAATATGACCTAGTGTCTTTAGAAGTTGGGTTACATTTTATACCTTAAGAACTTAGGGCTAAGTAATACATAATTTATTCAAGGTCTATTACTGTGTAAAATTTTTGCTAAAACTATCATGCGATTTCAAACACACCTCTGTTTTAGCCAAATCTGTGGTTCATTAAAGCTGTGAAATATTCCATAACTCTCTAGAATCAGGAGGTCACTGTCAAGACCTATTACCTGTGCAGACAAGTTCTCATCTCTAATTAAATTTTTTCATAAAACTGTGCACAGGCACAAAGTACAAAAATAATGAATACAGAAAAAGTAAAATCAAATTCCTAATTCTGAAAACAAACAATCATGAAACGGTTAAAAATAATGTCACAGTGTGGTCATTTGTGAAAGTGAAGTCCATGAACATATATATCCAGCATCCCATGTAACATGCTTAAGAATGACTTTAATCAGAAAGCAGACAGAGCTAAACTCTCCCTCTAGGGCTGAACATCTGAAGTAAGCCGGGAGGCTAAAATAATCAGGTGAATATAGACACTATAATTTTCAGAGAACCTCACAGTCCTTTTAGGCCTGAGACTGACTTCACAATTTCTTTGAAATGCTGAAAAGAAGCCCAGAAAAATCAAAGCAAAGGATTATTATCCAGAGAATCCAAACCGTAGCTTGTAATACAAAGTTCAGTTTGTTTCCAAAGCAAATAAAACACTCTATTTGTGTGATGGAATACATGTTGAAATGCTGTTTATTGCATGTTATATAGGAAGAAGTTTTTGACGCATTTCTTCAATAGTTTCGTCTGCTGATATGCAATCACATCTGGGTTTAACAGTGGCTGTCACTCTACTCATTCAGGATTAGGACTAATTTTTGAATCACTGGCTCATAAGAGATGTGCATTAATCAGGACTGCCTCAGTAGCATGCGCCAACCACACACACACACACACACACACACACACACACACACACACACAACTGTGGTTCTATATGTATGCTACATGGAAACACAAAGGTTACTTGGGAAACAGACTGTCTTTACTTTATGAATTATGGAGCTTCTATGGAAATCTGGATCATAATGTAAAGTAGTTATTTATTTAATGGGAAGGAGGCCAATGGCAAAGCCACTTGGAATTTCCAGTCTATTTATTCCCAAATGATACGCCTTCATATATTTGATTCAAGACCTTATTTGAACATTGTGTGGAAAACTGTAAGAGCCAAGTGCCGTGTCTTAGGAGAAATGCCACGTATCAGGAGAAGGCCATCTTATGATCTCAACGTTACTAACCTCTGAAAATCTGCTGTTGCTACAGACACGTCTTCCTCTGGTCATTTAGAAGGCACACTTCTGACTCCTTCCACTCTTTGCTCCACACTATCGTTCAATCGTTTTCAAGTTGTAAATATCATCTTCTGTGGTACCTCTTGCTCAAAAAACTTAATGTCATGCCATTGCTCTTAAGACATAAGGAAAATCTTTAACATATCTTATTAAATAGGCTGGTTTTTCCCTGTCCTCTTATTCTCGTTTTAGCCACACTGATTTTCACTGAGCCTCTCATATATACTAGGAAAAATGCATGCACTGTCCTTTCTGCCTGAACATTCTTCTCCCTTTGGCTGACGGAGTCCTATCTGTCCTCAAGCTATTCTGGCAGAGAAAACTTCCCTCCTTTTACAGAGCCTACCCTTCTGGTTGGAAAGGTGTGTAAGAAAGAACAAAAATGGAAAGAAGGGAGGGAAGGGATGAGAAGGGAAGAAAGGGGCAACAGATAAGAGCTTAAGGAGTTTAGGGAGTAATACTTGGGGTAGGTCTACACGGTAAATATACAGGTTTCTTGGTTCCGCTGATCTTATAAGACAAGTTATAATGGCAACTGGTATAACATAGCTTCCAAACTTCTACAGGAACATGTTATAAGTTTTCTTTATATAGAACTCTCCTGGACACATAAGAAAACTTTTAATTTTTCCTTAAGATTACTTAAGAAGTCACACACTTCTCATCAATGAGCAGTTAAAGGGGAAAGTTGGTGTTTTATCTCTTTGGTCAGCTCTCACAAATGTTGAAGTTCATCTTGACCACTTAGAGGGATTCCTGTTTATACTGTCAAGGTGTTCACCAAGATCTACAAACATCTTCTCTTTAAAATTGTTCTTTTTTAGCCAGTCTGATTAAGCTATGTTTAGGAGAGTTATTCGATAGGCAAAACAGATAGATGTGTATGGCCTTCTTTACCCCAGTGGTACTTAAGCAAAACAGTTTCAGGTTACCTGTATTTCATAGGAAGACCATTTACCTGGTTATGTCTGTGCAATATAAATGTCAAGAAATATATTCAAAGCGCATTTATCCCTCCTACACATGAATCAGATTTGTTAATTCTACACATTCTTCAATTTTCTGGAGCATTGCAAGAATTTATGATAAAAAGGTATGGTTCTGAATACTGATGCAGTGATAGACATCCCTCCCCCTCCTAACGTACATACAAATCTTCCAATATTGGGATTTTAGCTACATCCTATGTTTCTCACGGCCACAACTACTTAATGCCACTGATGATCACTCTTATTTTCTAGTTTTTTTCCCACAACTCCCGTAAACCTGCCATAATGAGTTAGAATTATGCCCAGCAGAGAAGGTACCTTGTGGCCCCAATTACATCATTCAGTGAGCACAATTATGTAACAGAAATGTAAAATGCACAGTCACTATATGTAAGAGAATGTTGTTATGTCTTTTTTATTCCACAAGAAAGTCAAACAAAAGAATTAGGTATGCAGGTAAACATTCTTTTCAATAACATCAGGAAATAGTACCATATTGAAGGCAAAAATTTAACATTTCCCTTAACTTTTTAAAACATGTGAAGAGTGATTTCTTTTAGAAAAATTAGGAGTCATGTCTTTTGACTCTAGAGCAGTACAATTAAAAAATAAATAGCACCCGAATTTGTCATGTTCATATCTGACCTTCTATACTACAACTTTATGGCAAAAACAAATGTTTTCTAAAAGGAATTCAATCCTGAACTTGTGATAAGGATATCTAGAGATATTTGAAAATCTGGCTTTAAAAAATCTGTATGATTCATGAAATTACATTATTATGTAAAATGGGGTATTATTTCTGTAGACAATTTCTCTTCATAATTACATTGCACAGAATGCTTGATTTTAGAACTATCAATAGAAACAAATTGATTTGGACTTTTTTTATGACCCACTATAGCAGTAGAAAAGTTCTTTGGAATTTTGTTTTTATGTAGATATCTTCAGCAAGAGTCTGGAAAATGGGTAGCTATTATATTCTGCATGTTTTTGTCAAAAAAGATTTTTGATCTTTAAAAATGATTCTCGAGAGATCATAAAGGCCATATATGAATGGCCCAATGCTAATACCATCCTCAATAGGGAAAAACTGAGATCTTTACCCCTAAGGTCAGGAATAAGACAGGGATGTCAACTCTCGCCACTGCTATTCAACACAGTATTGAAAGTCTTAGCCTCTGCAATCAGACAACACAAGGAAATAAAAGGCATCCAAATCGGCCAGGAGGGGGTCAAACTTTCACTCTTCGCAGATGACATGATACTCCATATGGAAAACCATAAAGATTCCACCAAAAAACTGCTAGAACTGATTCATGAATTCAGCAAAGTTGCAGGATATAAAATCAATGCACAGAAATCGGTTGCATTCCTATACACCAACAATGAAACAACAGAAAGAGAAATCAAGGAATCGATCCCATTTACAATTGCACCAAAAACCATAAAATACCTAGGAATAAATCTGACCAAAGAGGTGAAAAATCTATACACTGAAAGCCATGGAAAGCCTATGAAAGAAATTGAAGAAGGCACAGAGAAATGGAAAAATATTCCACACTGCTGGATTGGAAAAACAAACATTGTTAAAATGTCGATACTACCCAAAGCTATCTACATATTCAATGCAATCCCTATCAAAATAACACCAGCATTCTTTACAGAGCTAGAACAAATAATCCTAAAATTTGTATGGAACCAGAAAAGACCCCAAGTAGCCAAAGTAATCTTGAAAAAGAAAACCAAAGCAGGAGGCATTACAATCCCAGACTTCAAGCTATACTACAGAGCTGTAATCATCAAGGCAGTATGGTACTGGCACAAGAACAGACACTCAGATCAATGGAACAGAATAGAGAACCCAGAAATGGACCCACAAATGTACGGCTAACTAATCTTTGACAAAGCAGAAAAGAATATCCAGTGGAATAAAGACAGTCTCTTCAGCAAGTGGTGCTGGAAAAACTGGACAGTGACATGCAGAAGAATGAACCTGGACCATTTTCTTACACCAGACACAAAAATAAACTCAAAATGGATGAAGGACCTCAATGTAAGACAGGAAGCCATCAAAATCCTTGAGGAGAAAGCAGACAAAAACCTCTCTAATCTTGGCCGCAGCAACTTCTTACTCAACACGTCTCCGGAGGCAAGGGAAACAAAAGCAAAAATGAACTACTGGGACCTCATCAAAATAAAAAGCTTCTGCACAGCGAAGGAAACAATCAGCAAGACTAAAAGGCAACCGACAGAATGGGAGAAGATACTTGCAAACGACATATCAGATAAAGGGTTAGTATCCAAAATCTATAAAGAACTTATCAAATTCAACACCCAAAAAACAAATAATCCAGTGAAGAAATGGGCGCAAGACATGAACAGGCACTTCTCCAAATAAGACACCCAGATGGCCAACTGACACATGAAAAAATGCTCAACTTCACTCATCATCAGGAAAATACAAATCAAAACCACAATGAGATACCACCTTACAACTGTCAGAATGGCTAACATTAACAACTCAGGCAACAACAAATGTTGGCGAGGCTGAGGAGAAAGAGGATCTCATTTGCACTGCTGGTGGGAATGCAAACTGGGGGTGCAGCCACTCTGGAAAACAGTATGGAGGTTCCTCAAAAAATTAAAAATAGAACTACCCTACAACCCAGCAATTGCACTAGTAGGTATTTATCTAAGGGATACAAGTGTGCTGTTTCGAAGGGGCACATGCACCCCAATGTTTATAGCAGCCCTATCAACAATAGCCAAATATTCATCGGTGGATGAATGGATAAAGAAGATGTGGTATATATACATCTGGAGTATTACTCGGCAATCAAAAAAAATGAAACTTTGCCATTTGCAACTACGTGGAGAGAACTGGAGGGTATTATGCTAAGTGAAATTAGTCAGAGAAAGACAAATATCATACGACTTCACTCATTCTGAGGACTTTAAGAGACAAAACAGATGAACATAAGGGAAGGGAAACAAAAATAATATAAAAACAGGGAGGGGGACAAAACAGAAGAGACTCACACATATGGAGAACAAACTGAGTGCTACGGGAGGAGTTGTGGGAGGGGGGATGGGCTAAATGGGTAAGGGGCCCTAAGGAATCTACTCCTGAAATCATTGTTGCACCATATGCTAACTAATCTGGATGTAAATTAAAAGTAAATAAATAAATAAAAATGATTCTCGAGATACTTTCTCTTTCAGAGGTGGTAGGGGTTGAATTGTACCCCTCCCTTCAAGAAAAATGTATGCTGAAATCCTAACACCCTGAACCTGATTTGAAATAGGGTAAGTGAGCCAAGAAGAGGAGTATGGTGTGCCCCTAATACCGTACGACTGGTGTTCTTAGAGGATGATGGCCATGCAGCAGAGGCGCCCAGGGAGAACACCATGTGATGATGACAGTAGACTTGAGTGACGCATTGACAAGGCAAGGAACCCCAAGGACTGCCCGCACACCAGCAGACGCTGGGAAGAGGCAAGGAAGAATTGCCCTCCAGACTCCTGAGGGAGCACAGCCCTGGTTCTACCTTGACTTCAGACTGCTGGCCTGTGAGAAAACAAACTGCCGTCGTTTTTAACCGCCTCATTGATGGTAGGTACTTTGTGATGACACCCCTGGGATTTAATACAAGACGGAAATTAGGCTCACAATCAAATGTGACCCAGCTCTATCAATGCCACTCACCAAACCTTCATGCTACTATCTCAGTTACTCATCTCACCCGGACCCACGAGTAGCTTAATGTATCATCTCCATAATTCAGACATCTACTGCTGTAAGAACGGAATTCTTCGAGATGGTTATTTAATACATATATACAGACAGACAGGCATAAATAAATTTGAACCACATATCAAAACTTCCTTAGATATACTGAACAACAATGAGGGAATATGAATACAATTTCATGTAAGGTGTTAGATACCATCATATTTGAACCGTGGTCCAACATGGCAAGCTCGCCTGCTGCCTGGATTTGCATCTCACCTATTGTAGAGCTCAAGTACCTAGTACAGCATCTTGCATTTACTAGCATCTCAATAAATGGTTACCAGTTGCTATGGATTGAATTGGATCACCCTGAAATTCAAAGGTTGAAGGCTTACCCAGCACCATGACTGTATCTGGAGGAAGGATCTTTAGGAGGTAATTAAGGTTAAATGAGGTCATAAGGATAGGGTCCTAACCTGATAGGATTAATGTTGTTATGAGATCAGGGAGAAAGTAGCAGAGAGCTCTGAATGCAAGCCAGGAAGAGAGCCCTCGCTAGAATCCAACCATGTTAGCACCATTATCTCAGACTTCCAGCGTCCAGAACTGTGAGAAAATAAATTTCTGCTGTTGAAGCCACCCAGCCCATCCTATTTTATTATGGCGTCCCAAGCTAATACAATGGTGACCAAACTATTATATGCATTATGGCAAAAGATCCAGAAAAAAAGTATGTGGCAAAACATTCAGACTGTCATGAGACTACTTCACCAAGGATTATGAGATTTTGGCAAAGATTATGAGAGTCTGGTATTGCTGGTTTCATAGGATAATAATAGCTTTTACAAAATTGTCGAAAGTCTCCCACTGAGGGCAAAGAGATATTGGCAATACCTCCTCTATACCAACTGTCAAAGATTGCAATCCTCTTGTGAATTATGAAACACTGGTTAACATGACGGCCTGGCTTTTAATCATATTTAAGAATCCGACAGACATACTTCTGGCCATGAATCTTATCTCTTTCAAATTTTTTATCCCAATAAATTCATAGGTATATGAACTAAAAATCAAGGTGGCAGGTTTTCCCCATAACCTGAGTTCGTTTTCCTGCTCTATTTTCATTGTATTTAGTGAACTGTTTCTTTCTGAGTGGATGTGCTCACTTGGCCCTGACTGAGTAGTGACTTCAAGGAATTAAAAAACAAAACTGTTGGGTGTTGCTAAAAGAGCGCATGGCAGCTGACAATGAATTTCATGAGTGTCCAGGGTACATTTGGTATAAGCAAAATGGAGCTACCTGGTATACTGGTTATTAACTTTGAAGCCCAGTAATCAGATTTCAGACTGGGAGTATATAGCAATCATAATAATCAGATAAATAAAGTAATTTATAGTAAAATATGATGGCACATTTATGTTCAAAATTCCCTTGGTGTTATGAGCTTAACTGTGTCCCCTCAAAATTCCAATGTTGAAGTCCTAACCCAAATTACTTCAGAATGTCACTGCATTGAGACATAGGAGATTGAAGGTAAAAAAGATAAAACAAGGTCGTATGGATGGAGCCTAATCTAATGTGAATGATGTCCTTATACGAAGAGGAGTTTATGACAGACCCACACACACAGGAAAAACCATGTGATGATACCAGAAGGTGACCATCTACAAGCCAAGGTGAGAGCCCTCAAAAAACAAAACAAACAACTCTGCCAATGCCTAAATTTCCCTTAAACTATCAATCCATTAGAAATGTAGAATCCAGGATCTAATGAAACACTCACTCATCTTTCAAGACTCACACTTAAAATACCTGTGTCTGGGAAGGCTTCCTTGATTCTCCCATCTACACAGCTCTCTCTGCATTTACTTCTAGAAGAGCTGTCTGTATATTATGTTTGACCTACCAGCTTACGTTCCATTTCCTCCTCTGAAGAGACCTCCAGAACAAGGAATATATCCTATCTATCTTTGTAAACACAGCACAGAGTTTAAAAACCTGGCACATGGCAAATAATGAACACCTACCTCCTAAAGCCATGAAACTAGAAAATACAGCAGTTGGATTAGCTGATTTTTTAAGATCCTTTAACACTCTAAAATTCTACAAAGACCTAATTCTAATTTTTATATCACCTGCTCCACATTGTTCATGATTAAATTCAGGCTGTATATTTTTAAAATGTGGATTCTGTTTCAGACCGTGTAGGGGTTCTGAGACTGTATTTCTTACACTACCCACCCCTCCTCCCAGTAATGGTGATGCTGGAACGCTTTGATTAGCCAGGTCTTAAAGTTCAACATAAATCCAAGAACCAGCTCTGGATCTGTAAAAGCCTAGTCTTACAAGCTTGTAACACCTTAAAAGTAATAGAAGGTATTAAAAGAAAGCAGCTGGCTTAGTTTGCCCCCCTTTAATAAGATTCAATCATTGGGGTTCAGCTCAAATGGATAAGTTCCACCACAGAAATTGAAAACAAAAAATCTCTACCCTGTTCTAATCTGCCCATTTTTCTACATCCACACAGACTGTTTTAGCATCCACTCTTTGAATGCAAAAACAAGAGAACTTTGCTCTCCTGCTCCTTGTGTGTTTTTAATTTTTTTTTTTAATGTTTATTCGTTCTTGAGAGAGAAAGAGAGCATGAGTGGGGATGGGACAGAGGGAAAGAGAGGGAGACACAGAATCTGAAGCAGGCTCCAGGCTCTGAGCTGTCAGCACAGAGCCCGATGCGGGGCTTGAACCCACGAATGCTCATGACCTGAGTCGAACTTGGACACTTAACCGACTGAGCCACCCAGGCGCCCCTCCTTGTGTGTTTTCAAAATTTATACTTCCGACCTCGACTAAAGGAGGACATCCCACACCCCCAACCAATTGCCAGTCAGTCTTTGCAAAAACAGAGGCGCTTTGAAGTTTTAAGTAAAACCCTTGGTAGTGCTCAGACTGAACAAGGAGAAAACATCTTCAAAACTACTGAGTGACTGTACAAACTGAATCATTCCTTGTCCCTAGGGACCCTCTTCATGAGCTTTCTGAAGGTTCAGTATACTCAGAGAGAGGAATGCTACTTTTATTCATTTAACAAATCATCATACACTTTCTATGGCCCAGGCACCAGTCCTTGCAATTTACAAATATTTACTCATCTTATCCTAATAACAACCCTAGGAAATACATACTGCTATCACTGTTTTAGAGATGGAGAAACTGAGGCATAGATAGATTAAATAACTTGCGGCAAGGTGTCACGGCTTTATGGAGGCAATTTACCATGTAAAGGACAGGATGGAGCCCAGGTTACAAAGAGAACAAGAGGGAAAGAAAATAGGTGTCCACTTATGAATTTACATTTTCTCTGTGCCCCAAGTGGCACTGCATATGAATCAGACAATTTGGTCTTAATCGTAATTCTATGCAATTCAGAATGCACGTATTACTACATTTTTTCCTATTATTATGTAAGGCTCTAAAAAACAGGGGTGCCTGAGTGGCTCAGTCTGTTAAGCATCTGACTTTGGCTCAGGTCATGATTTCACAGTTCATGAGTTCGAGCCCCACGTCGGGCTCTGTGCTGACAGTGTGGAGCCTGGAGCCCACTTCGAGTTCTGTGTCTCCTCTCTCTGCCCCTCCCCTGCCCCTGCTCATATTCTCTCTTTCTCTTTCTCTCTCTTAAAAAAATAAACATTAAAAAAATTAAAAATAGGGGCGCCTGGGAGGCTCAGTCTGTTAAGCATCTGACTTCGGCTCAGGTCATGATCTCATTGTCTGTGGATTTGAACCCCACGTCGGGTTCTGTGCTGATAGCGCAGAGCCTGGAGCCTGCTTCAGATTCTGTGTCTCCCTTTCTCTCTGCCCCTCCTCTGCTTGCACTTTGTCTCTCTCTTAAAAAATAAACATTAAAAAATTTTTGAAAAAAAAATAAAAATAAGAAGAAAACTTAAAAAAACATATTTCATTTACCACAAGCAAATTGGATGTTTTACCCAAAGTCATTGCTTCTTTGGTACTGATTTTCTCCATTTTAACTTATCCCACTATTGATCACTTTCTCACTGTAAATGTAAATATAAAATAAATAGGAGAGGCTAGACACATAGTTTCTGGATTTAGTAGAAAAAAATTCTTTTAAAACATGAAAGTTAGTGTCTTATCAGATCTGAACAACGTGCAAAACATTGTTCTTGTATTTCCTTCACAGCAGAAAATAATGGGTAACCATGTAAATGAATCCGAATTTTCATGCCCTCATTTTTTCTTGTTTTTTTTTTATGGTTTTAACATATATAACAAGTTCCATTAGCATTAAATACAAAGTTCTAGATGAATTAAGTTAGTATATTAATTTTGCATGTTTTCAAGAGCAAAGACAGAGTGAGACATGAGTGAGGAGGTTTTCAAGAGAAAGGAGAATTTATCCCTATAAAAAGGCAAAATGTCAATTCAGTTAACTGTTTAAGAGAGTCTGAAATTTTAAAAAATCTCAGTTTTCTGTAAATAATTATTTTATCAGGAATTATTTGATAGCTGTAAAGAACAAAGTTCACGTGTATATGGATGCACTTGACCCTTATGTGGGAATCATTCGCCTCACAAACATTTATTGAGCACTTATCAGGCTAGGCAGGGTTGATAAAAATACGTCCATACGTTAAAATTACATCTGTGAATTGACAGTCATTCAAAGTGTAGGCCTCGATTATTTCAAGTTACTTTATCTATAAGTAAACTATTGTGGTTGTAGGCTCACACTATTGTTAAGGCTGCTTTCTTTCAAGTCCTTCAAACTGGGCACCATACCAGTTTGTCCTTTTAATAGCTGTGACATATGTCTTATATAATATACCTGTAGCCACTGAGGGATATTAAATTCTATATGCCACGCCTATTTTCATTAAAATTACAAAATCAATGGAATCTCAGTAAGGACATGGGAATCCCATCACCTAACCACCTACTATTCTGTATTCGAAAACTGAGTTACAAAATTCTTATTCCTATCGATCTGACACTGACCAAGTCACCTCTCTAGTTTTCACACGGGGAACATGCAGCATGGAGGGCAAAAATCCCGCCTGTGAAATAACGATCTAAATGCAAATGGACGTATGATTTTACCTAAATCTTAATATTCATGACATGCATCAGATGACTGGTAGAGAAGGACCCTCTCCTTTTATCTTATTTGTAAATATCTTTCAAAACACATTGACTTTCAAGGCAGCTTTGTAAAGCCTGTCTTCTTCAAAGCTGATAAAACTAATAAAACTGATCATTTAGAAGTAACTGGGCTAATGGCAACAAAAAACATTATTAATGGAACAAGAACCAAAGACTATCTGCACTCTAAGTATTCGATATGTTCCTAAAAAACAAAAGTCAGGAATTAGCAGCAAATTGTAGTGAGGGTCTGTGTGTGCATGTTTTAGCTTCAGTAAGGTACATAAAAGAATAGAGGTCAAAACCAGGTTTTAATGAGACACTGTAGAGTTTTACAATTGTTCAATTTGGTGTCGGTTGCTGCAGAAGGTTGTGATTGAAAATTTTCCTGTGGAAGAAGAAATGTCACAGTATTTTGATAAGCGAGAGATGAACTTTTTTTTTTCCCTTGTGCCATCAGCAAGACGAAAAGAACAAAATGCATCATTTATAACCCACAGCTCAACCATTATCTCCTGGTGAGACACTTGTTTTAAAACACACAAGGACTTTTTCTTCCCCCTTCTACAAAGTCTAGAGCTCTCTGCGAGGCTCCTTCTCCCTTAGAGCCATGAAAGAAAGTGACACTTGTGTGGCCAAAGTTTCCAGGCAACCACATAAGGGCACTCATACACCCTCCAGGTCACAGCCAGTTCTGAAGTACAGAGGAAGCGTACGAACAGCATATGTCTCTTTGATCACAGATATCATCTAAAACTGATGTGGAGAGAAAATCCTGTTCTGCACCAAAGGTTTACAGACTCTTTTCCTGACTTTACCCACAGAGTAAAGATAGGGTATACCTTGCTCAAATTTTTGGTCTGAACGTTGCTCAGCACTAAAACTGAATAGTCAAAGTGTGTGTGTGTGTGTGTGTGTGTGTGTGACCCACAGAAGAATGCTCTTATGATTACCGAAGCCACAACAAATTAGATAAGGTAAAATAGGAAGGAGTGATAAGTATAGTTTAGACACCTTTCACTTATTTATTCATTAACTGCAAATAATTCTGAGCAACAACTTTGGGCACTGAGGTTACGCCTCAAAATGTTCTGCTGTTACAGAACTGAATGCCATAACTACGTACAATTATGATGGCCTTCATCTATCAGGAAAAGGTCACGTTTTGTTCAGCATCAGATCCATTTTAGGTAACTTTCCAGCATTTACAGAATTATATCTCCCTACTGTCCCTCAATGATACCGTATAAGCACTTTCTTATACATTTCAGATCTCCGGTTAATACTTAACATATAGGTGTTTAGAAGCTAAGAGTATTTCTACACCATTATTTTAGATGACACTCACAGGAACTCCAGGTCGTTACAGCTCTCACTTGATGCAATGAAAAAAAAATAAAGTTAAGAGACTTGCTCAGGGAACAAGGTGAAGCGCTCAGGTCTAGAACATGCACTAGTGCTCATGGTCCACGGGCTTGTGTGCCATCATTCTGCCACCATATCCTTCTGGTCGCTTTGCCCACAGGGGGCGTGGCCACCAATACTCTGGGTTGATGTCAAGGCTACACACGCGAAACATACACACAAAAATAATTGCTAACTTGTCAAACGGTTCATAATTATCTTCTTTATATAATAAATCAATGAAATTCCTGTTGGTTTACAGTCACGGCCCCTCTAAGGTCAGTGTCTGCAGAGAATTTTGCCAGCATAGTAACAGTCGTTGCCAGTGGCGAAATGGGAAGGTGCAGTAATTGTCTGATGCAACAGAGCAGAGAAGAAATTACTCTTTCAGAGGATTTACTACAAAGCTCTGGATGCTGTAATTCTTGATCTCTGAAAAGGCATAACCTTAGTATCATTCCTGGTTAGGCCACGGCATGCTGGTGACAAGGGGACATAAGAGCGAGACAACCAGTGTGGCTGCAGAATGCTAGGGCAATGTGGAACCGGGGCAAGTCGTTTGGCTAGTCTGTCATTTCGTACACTGGATCTACCCACGTACATCTCCCAGGAAAGCCCAAGTAACAGCAAGCTCACGTTCTCTGGGGGACTGGTGTGAAGGTAAAGTCTTACACAGTTTGGATGTTAGAAGAGTCATAAGCTTCTTTGTCCATACCGGAAACATTTACTGGATGCTCTTTTTCCAGGAACAGTACCAAACATTTATTGACATCTAACATGTACGAAGTGCTGCACTGAGTATTTTTATTTTATCATCTCAAAAACAATCCTATGGGGTAGGTAGTTTCACCCCCATTTTACACACTGGAAAAACCAACCAAACAAAAACTGAGGTTAATTTGCTCAAAGTCAGAGGAAGGGACAAAGTAAGAGCTAGACCTAGTATTTAATTCTATCAGGACACAATCCTGTATCTCTACTGGTAATAGTTACTGAATACCTGATGGGATGGCAGCCTCTGAGCTTTATGGAAAGGCGAAGCAAGTTGAGGATTAAGGGGACACACTTTGCAGTAGGACTTTTATGCAAAGAGTTCCAACTTCGAAACGTGTAGAGCTAATAAAAGATCGGGGCGCCTGGGTGGCGCAGTCGGTTGAGCGTCCGACTTCAGCCAGGTCACGATCTCGCGGTCCGTGAGTTCGAGCCCCGCGTCAGGCTCTGGGCTGAGTTCGAGCCCCGCGTCAGGCTCTGGGCTGATGGCTCGGAGCCTGGAGCCTGTTTCCGATTCTGTGTCTCCCTCTCTCTCTGCCCCTCCCCCGTTCATGCTCTGTCTCTCTCTGTCCCAAAAATAAATAAAAAACGTTGAAAAAAAAATTAAAAAAAAAAGATGAAAATTACGATTTCAAAATGAAATAACAATATTTGAACTTACACATCAATATACCTTCAATACTGTTTCTCAACATAAGAAAGAACACACAGACTTCAACTGTGCTATTTATAAAGCAATATTTTTATTCTGATTTTCAAAGATGTATCATGTCTCTAGTAGGAAATAGCAAACACTTAGCTCAGTGTGACAAGTCAAAAGGCATCCCTCTCTCAGTTTCTTATTTTTCCTCTTTAATTTTTATGTAAGCGATACCTGAGTACAGTCATATAAAAATCATTCAAAACATATATTTTTGGAAAGTATAAGTTCCTTCCCAAGCTTCCCTTACTCCAATTCTCTCACCAGTGGCCAGCCCTCTTAACAATTTGAGCTCTCACATTACTTTATTTCTAAATGGCAAGCCAATTGGCCAATTGACATTTATTAAATAGCTCATTCAAGTCCACTGTTTTCATGTGCATTTATCACACACCAAATACTCATATATGCATGATCAATTTCTGAATGGTTCTGCCTTGCTCTTTCATTTGTCTTTTATTACACTAGTATCATGTAACATAGTGGTCTAATTATTATGCTTATATAACAGGTGTTTATATCTGTAGAAGGCAAATTCTTGTTATTTGAAAGTTATACGTTTCATTACTATTCTTCTAATGGTCACTTACATTTTTTATTTCCATATAGTATTCTATAATTTTCTATCAATTCAATGACTTAAATTCAGTTTATTTTGTGTGTGTGTGTGTGTGTGTGTGTGTGTGCGCGCGTGCATACATCTCCTTCTGACATCTTATGGGATTTGAGACGGCAGAGGTTGTGGGCACATATGCTCAGTGTACCATCTTGAATCCCGATCCTGTCAGCAACGTCAAAATTTTAACACACACGTAAATAGTTTGTGATCATTTTAATACAGTAATTTCCCCAACTAGTCAGGCTGGCATTCAAAGTCTTTAGCGACGTCCTACATATCTCTATTATTAGCTTATCTCAACACTTTACAGCTCCTGTTGCCCCCACATATCTCCCACCCTCTGAAATTGTCCATTTATCTTTTCTCAAGTTGTTATATAAACTTGGACACTCTCTGCATATAATGAAATATCTTCATATCAATTACCCATACTTATAAGTCCACCTCAAAAGCCACCTATTCCGAAATAGTGTCCCCATACTCTTTCTACCCAGAAATAATCTCTTGTCTATACTTTATTCCTCTATGACAATACTTATCACAATAAACCATCTGCTACCATGCATGTGTCTATTTTCTTAAAGACACTAATGATGCTAGAAAAGAGACTATGCCATTTTTACATATATATATATATATATATATATATATATATATATATATTTGTGTGCGTGTATCCCCACAATGTGTAACTTAATTAGGTTCAATTAAGTTATGTATTTTTCTCTTAAATAAGGTTACAAAGCTTGTCACTGGATGCTGTAACAAAATGGTAATTTTGTTCTATTTTTCCCATGCTGCACCTTTATATCTCACTGATATTAATAAGTAATTGACCTACATGTTTGAGCATGCGCATAGTACTGGAAAAGCTGATATCCAACTATGATATTAAATGCTCTCAAGATCCCTTTATACATTATGTTTTCTTACCAATGTAAATACTTTCCCTGTTTAGACAATTTTTTTCCCATCTTTCTTACTTATTTCTTGGTATTAAAAGAGGAACCAGCCTTTATTTGGCTTTCAAACGTTTCTCTTGAATTATGTCCTGTTACCCTGTATGAATTTAATACTCACATTTTATCTCTTGTATCCTTCTTCAGCAATTTAATAGCTATTTTCTTTATTTTATTTCCCTTTGGAATAGTCTCCTCTACAATAACAGGTTATTTGTGTTCTTAAGAACACACCTTATCAAAGAACTTCTGTTATAAAAACAATTATTTTAATTAGAAAAGAAGAGTTCGAAACTAGAAAATTTTAGGCTAGCACAAGTTCATTTTCCCTGTCGGAATGCCAATAACAAAAATGTTTTACAGATATACATATCTAACCGTCATCACAGAATGAAAAGTTAATCAAAATGTATAAAAAACACATCTAAATATTCCTGAGCACATCCTAAAGAACACATAAAAGGAAGCCAAACTCAAGGTCAATAATAGTAACATCAACACATTTAAGACCATCCCTGAGAAACCAAACCAATGAGGAACTCAAACTACCCAGTTAAGTGTCCCTAAGTGGGAAAACTTACTTTCACCATGCATGTGAGCTCCAAATCCAATTTCATTATAACTGAGAAATATCTGTACAATGTCAATCCATTCCCTAATTTATTAACTACGTTATCTCCAATCTGTGTCAGGAAACTCACGCTGGAGGCAAACAGGAACCAAATGGAAATCAGGAACCAAAAGAGTGCCAAATCAAAAGCACCTAAACTCTTTAAAATAAGAATCCTGGGAGGATGCTCCAGGAGTTTCTCACTTTTTCCTCTATTTTCCCGGTTTTGAGTTGACCATGTTACATTCATTACCTTACTTCCACAACAACCTTATCGCACCATACTTCTTCTACTCATCACACCAAGGATACATCATAGCCTAACAGCTTATGCACATGGGTCCTAGAAATGGATTTTAATCTCAGATTAGCCACCTACTAGCTATTCAACATTGGACAGGTTACTGAGCCTTGTTGGACCTCAATTTCTGCATGTATACGATGGAATTGATAATCACACCTACCCCATGAGGTTGTTGAGATAATTAAATG
The DNA here is from genome assembly GCF_023721935.1 of Panthera uncia. Classification (NCBI taxonomy): domain Eukaryota; kingdom Metazoa; phylum Chordata; class Mammalia; order Carnivora; family Felidae; genus Panthera; species Panthera uncia. Next base: position 32,282,177 of record NC_064812.1, read on the forward strand.
ATTTATTCATTTTTGCCATTTACATATGCTTTGTAGAATGGTGTGTCATACATAGATATCACTTATAAATATTAGCTATATTTATTATTATTCTCGCCTCCAAATCCTAAAGCCAAGTTGTCCTTAACTAACAAATAGCAAAATACTTGGTTGTCCATTCACTACTGTTCCTTAGTGTTTTTAAATGTCTGCATAATTTTCAACAGGTATATCACAAAGTAATCTATGACTTAAAATTGTGATCTATCTTTTTTTAATTCACGTTGATTTATTTTTGACAGAGAGAGACAGAGCATGAATGGGAGAGGAACAGAGAGAGAGGGAGACACGGAATCCAAAGCAGGCTCCAGGCTGTGAGCCATCAGCACAGAGCCCGAGGCTCAAACCCACGCACTGTGACCTAAAACTCAGGAATCATGACCTCAGCCAAAGTCGGATGCTTAACCGACTGAGCCACCTAGGCGCCCCAAAAATTGTGATCTATTTTTGTTGCAAAACAAACCAGCATCCATTGCAAACTGTAGAAATAAAAAGTGGTTTAGGGGATGCCCCACCGGCTCGCTCGCACATAGTTTCTCACATAGTTTGTAAATGTATGCAATGTTCAACTAGGCTTTTCTTGCCCAACAATTACATTTCAAAGAGCTTGTTGCCACTGAAAACACCTCCTTTCAGGCCAAACTTCACCTATTTTTCTTTTCTGCTTGTAGCACTTGTGTGGTTGTAATAACACAAAGGAATCTGCATGATTTCAGAGCATGACTCATTTCCAGCAAATCAACACACACATTCTCAATTTTTCATGCATGAGAGATGTGTAAAACTATAAAAATGTTTGGACATTTGAGGAGACTAAATCAACAGACAGTAAGCGTTTTATCAAATCTACAAGTGAAATTAAACTTTAATTTGAATAAATAAACTGTACCATGAAAGAGGAATTGCTATCCATCTGAGCTAAAAAGATGGAGTATAATTGTATCTATGTTAATAGACACAGCAAGCACAAGGAAATTGCAGCAGAGGCTCCTGCACGAACATGCTGATGATTCACAGGTGTGTAGGCACGGCTTGTAAACACAGATGGAAAGGGTGACAAATAGATGAATATATCAGTTACAATTGTGGTCTGCCCCTCTTCAAAGACGGCATTTATTTTTCCAAATTCTTGGATGGTTACAAAAGAGGTGTCTATGAGATGACAAAGATGTTATCGATACTCAGAGTGCTTCTGACTAAATTAACTGAGATGAAATCAACTTGGTCCCAAAATTTTCAGGGAAGAAGATCTCATCAATTATTTTGTTATTATCCGTGTTATGGTAATAGAGTAAATATTGGCTAATTCCAAAAGAAGGATAAACAACGATCATGATCATAAAGAAGGACTGTTTTTTGTTTATATCATCAAGTTGTCAAGGAGAATTACTTTTCAGAATAACAAAGTGCATCCTGATTATACTTAACACTACTGAATCAGGACCCCTCTTGCCAAAGAATTCATTCACTGAAACCAATGGTCTCAATCAAAACATTTTGCTTCTTACAACTCCAAAATTGCTGTCCTTGATAATGGTAATCTGATTTAGTTTTATAGGCCTACTTTGCTTTTTGTTTAATTGTTTTAAGTTTATTTATTTTGAGAACACAAGAGAGAGAGAGAGAGAGAGAGAGAGAGAGAGAGAGGGAGAGAGAGAGGAGAGAGAGAGGAGAGAGAGAGGAGAGAGAGAGAGGAGAGAGAGAGGTTGGAAGCTAGTGCACAAACAGAGGACTAACAGAATGAGGGATAGAGAGAATCCCAAACAGGCCCCCCTGCTGTCAGTGCAGAGCCCACACAGGGCTTGATCTCACCAACTGTGAGATCATAACCTGAGCTGAAATCAAGAGTCAGACGCTTAAGTGACTGAGCCACCCAAATGCCCCGTAAGCCTACTTTGATTAGTGCAAATATCAAAACATGCTTAACCTGATGTGATTCTACTCCACATTCTTTGTTCTGAAATAAATTACTGAGGTGTAGTGTGTGGCCCCATAAAACTTGTTTTAAAAACCAACAGGAAAAATCCCAACAAGTAATATTACTCAATGAGTTGATGATTCTCTTTATTTGTATAACCTCAGACCGGGAGTATGCCAGAGGTTATAGAGCAAGAGCTCTAGAAGCAGAAGGCATGCATTTACATTCCTATATCACTGCCTACTAATCCTGGGGCCTCAGTTTCTTTTCCTAGAAAGTGGGGATAATTGCATTTATTTCATGGGATTGCGGTGAGGATAACAGTTAATGGTTGGGAACACTGCTGGGAACAGTCAACTTTATACAGATGTTTACTATTATTTCTATCAATGGTATAATAACTATATTAGACATACAGAGCAGCAAAAATTATTGTCAAAGGAGAGAAAAGAGAAAAATTAGTATAACAGCACTATTCCATGTGCCATAAAATATTCATTTTATCATTATAAATATTCAAACATATGGCCACGTCAAGGACAGCCTAAGCCATCAGAAACGTATTTTCTCTAAATGCTGCCCAATCTCAACTGATAACAGACCATGCTTCTTGAATATAAAAAACAAGTGTTTTTTAAAAACTACCATTATTTAAGGTTATCTGAAAGTATACCCAGATACAAACATCATTTTCAAATATTAACAGTCTCCAAATATATTTATCCCACACCACCACTGCTTATGTTCTCACTCATTAAGCACTTTTCAAGAAGAGATCAGTTATTGCTTTGGTTGCCTTTCCAGAATCCATCACTTCCCCTTTCCCCATAATTTCTATGTGGCTTAAGAAAAACCAGTTCCCTTCTATCTCAAAAAGGGTAACACATGGTACATGAACTAGGACAATTCATTCCATTCTCTCTTCTGCAATGACTGGCTCAAGAAGTAGACATGCAATTTAAGCCAAAGCAATCAGAGCCAACAGCAAGACCTTTAGAAAAAATGCCTAGACACGAGAGCTTGTTAGCTCTGGGCTGTGTAGTTCTATCCTATCAGGAGGAAAACTAACCTAGGGAAGAAGCTGAAACCCAAAATAGGGCAGGAACAGGAGCCTGGCAAAGAACCAGAGCCTGCAACTCTGAAGGCATCGTGATTCTTTGGCATTTTCAGTTACGCGAACCAATCCTTTCTCTATGCAATTCATATTAGGCTTTGCTATTTATTAAAAAGGATTTTCTAAATAAGACAAGAGTGCAAGGGTAGGGGCTGAGGATCTTAGCCCAGGAATCTAAAACAAAACAAAATATTGGCTTAAAAAACATGGTATGATTTTGAATGGATGGGTGTTCCTCGGGGCTCTTGATCTTACTCCTGACTGCTCGTAGGGCAGTTGTAAAGATCAAATGGGGAATCGCATGCGAAGTATCAGCACAGCGCCTGGTCCACAGCACACAATAAACACACGCTCCTCCTACTTATCCCTAACCTCTTATCCTTCCCAAGAGAAGATACAAAGTAGCATCGGTGTTAAGCACTTCCAATACCACCAGCAAGATTTGCAGGAGAAAAAAACTGAATTTGTTAACACTTTTTAGCTTAGCAGCATGTCTTCCTATTTAAAATCAATAAATATTTAAGTATATTTGGCAGTGACAGTTCAATGGTTTTGAAACTTTTCCCACCGTTCTAGGGACACTGACTAGGGCAGTCTCTCCCCTCTGTCCTTACCTCCAGGGCTCCCCAGTTTCCCGAGTCACTGAGGCTGCTAACGTTAACCTCGGTCCTTCATTCATTCACATCAACATATCAGTAACTTAATACACAAACTTACTTTTTTTGCATATCTTTAACAGAGAGTGAGATGATGGTTAACTTCAATGTATTTATTCATATAAATATTGGCCATGAGCCTACTATGTGCAGGCCCCACATTAAGCTTTGCAGACAGAACCAGAAACAAACAAAAAGTGAGGCACAGTCTGTGTCTTACTGAGCTTTGAGTCTAGGGAGAAAGACAAGCAATAATCAAATAATCCTATGACAGACCTAAACTGCAACGGGGACAAACCCTGCAGAGAAGAACACACGTCGGATGACAGCCCCGAAGACAGAGACCCTTAAGAAGGTCGGGAGAAGCTTTGCAGGGGGGGGCGAGTGTGGCGCTGGGGCTCAGAAAAGAGGGAACAGAGAGCATGCTCCCGGCTACCAGGACAACATGCAGCATGGCAAGGCGAAAGCAACGTATTGTGCACAGTGAGACCTCCCACAACAGCCAGGGGAGCTGGAGAGAAGACCTGAGACTGTGAGGACCTCTTGCTGCCCACGCAGTCCCAGTAGACTCTAGGCATCCACTTAGTGGGGCTGCAGATGGGATTGATACGAGGTACATGTGGGCTACAGATGTAAGTCAGAAACTGTATGTAATTCATCAGCTTACAATCTCTATCAGAAAGTAAGTGGTGCCTTTTAAGGCAGTAGTGTTTCTCTAAGTGCCATCAGCATTACAACCATCTGGCTTTCAACTATCTCTCTACCTAAAATCCTTACTCCAGACCCACGTGTTCCAACGAGTTGTGGGTCTGATCCAGAAATCTACATTTGTCACTAGTTCCCAAGGTGACTCTTAGGCATACTATAGATTGAGAGCTAGTGACTAAAGCAACATCGCCTATTCTACTTTCGGAAAATATTTCAAATAAGTCGATTTACACCCTACTGAAATGGAATATTAGCTCATTTAAAACTCTACTAAATATTATAAATAAAGTCAATACTTTTTGTAAAGCATATATGAAATTCTTCATAGGTGAAAATATAACTTCTAAAAGATACAATTTCATAAATATTAATTCACATACTTGGAGAAGGATACGGACACAAGGAAGAGTGTACATATAACCTCAGTTATTCATAGGAGCGCTAAGAGCACAAAGTATACAGGGATTCTGCCCGGAATAGATACGCATTTTATAAAGTAATTTAGAGATTCAAACAATGGAGTTCGATTTCTAGTTTACCTTATTCTACATTTCTACATTTAGGATACTAACTATTGAACGTGATAATAAACATGAGATCAGAGAGAAAGGGATTTTTCCCCCATGAACTCCTTATATAGACCTTAAAAAATAGGCATCGCTTTGGATCAGATACCCATTATCAATTTGGACAGAGAGTGTCTGAACCACTATTATCTGCAAATGATTCATGAGTGCAGGTATTTCGCTACCTGAGGATTTTAGTGAAACCATAAATATAAGAAAAGACAGAAGCTGGAATTCATAAAGGGCCTTGAGAAATATCTAAGATAGAAAATTATGTCCAATCTGAAGAAAAAAGTAATTTAGCAATTCTGACTCAGATGCTTCTGTCTATTGCCAGAAGGGCCTCTTTCTTATTTACCAGCTATTTTGCATGTTAACCTCTCCCTTCCACCACAGAAAACACAAAAGCTAACCAGCCTGCTGAAACTCACTTCTGGTGAAAGCAGACTTTAAAATAAAATCATTGATCATACAGAGCTAACACTTTAAACAAACTAGGATAATAGCAATCTTGTGGAGATTCACAAAGCCATGATTTAACAGGGAAACTGAAGCTTTTTCTATATTGAAAAAGTAAAAAAAAAAAAAATATATATATATATATATATATATGTAACATGCATAAACACATACACACACACACATATATATGTACTTTTGGCATGATATGTGGGCTGACATAGAAATCTCCAAATACTGTCTTCCCTATTAAAATTCTTAATGTAAGAGCAAACCACTGCCACTTTGGAATAAATAACACTTTCCTCTTTCGGCTTTACTGCCTTATGTCAAAGATATGGCTATTTGGCCAATTAATTTATAGAAAAGCAAACAATATACTCCTGACATTTATAAAGTTAATCATGCATTAAATCATTTAAAAATACAAGGGTGTATTTTTTCTTTCTGCCATTCTTCTTGAAACATATAAACTGTTTAACATTAAAAAAAAACCCTCTGGAGTCCCACCAGTTGTCGAAGATCACTTAAAAGCCAGACTAAAGGAGGAATTTACAATATGTGATTGGCTATTGATTTTATGTATAAATGAATACCTAGTGACATAAAATGCAAAAGCTGATTTTTTTTCATTACTACTATATCCATTATTCATAGAATGTTTTCCATGTGCCATGCATGGTGCTTAATGTTTTGCAAAGCAATAGCGCATCTCTTCCTAAAAATGAATCAGTTGGGTACTTATTCTTATTCCCATTTTATAGAAGAGGAAATTGAGCCCCAGGATCAACCAGCTTAAAAGGTCAAATTTGAAATTTGAACCCATGACCGTCTGCTTGCAACACCCATGATCTTCAAATATTAGATATGTGAACGTTATTATTTTCCGAAATATCCCATATTAGCCTGATATATATAGGACTCTCGATATTTCAAGGTAATGTCAAGAATGCACATTTACGGTCTTTGCACACAAAGTTCATTCTCGAGTGCCACTATAATCGGTTTGCTTGCTCTGGATTACTGGTTTGGTCTGCACTGACCGAGTGATTCCTGCAATGAACAGTACACAGCGGCAGCTGCTAATGATTCAGGATATAATTTTGTGACTTTAAAAGAAACAGCTTTCTCCTTTAAAAAGAAATATTAGCTTGGATTGGCTTATTTGACCTTTTGGTACTCGACTCTTACCCACTAAAATAATTTGTCCACTAAAATTCCAAAGAAGTTGATAGCAGAGCAACAGAATGAAGATTTCAAAAGGCATCTAAGTTGAATACACTTGCCCACTTAAGAGAGTTCCCTAGAAGCAGAATAAAGCAGAGATTCCTGACAATCACTGCCATCACTGGGTTGGGTCTGGCAACCACCACCAGCCAGGTGGAAAACTGAGAAACACTTGCCCACTTCTCTGCTATTGTCATTTCATTTTGATATCTGCTGAAATGCAAATAGGCCTGAAAGAGATAGCAACTTCACCAGCTATTTACCTCTTAGTGCAGACTGGCTTATTAGAATCTTCCTGGGAAGAGATCTGTTGATGGATGAGACAGGGAAAGAAAGATGGGCAGTTCTAGTCTGGCAGAGTGAGAAGGTCATGTAGTGGACGCTGCTGAAGGATGAGGGGCTGTCAGTGCAGAGGTAGACAGTAGCACTACAGAAGCTCCTTTCATGCCAATTTGGCCGGAACCCACCCGTTCTGAAGCCCAACCCCCACCTCCTTGCTCTGCAAGCAGATTTAGCAGCTGGCCCAGGGACTGAGCATTTCTGACTGCTGCAGGCAGGCTTGCACCAAGGGGGCCTGTACTGTCGGCAGCCCAGCTGTCTTAAATGCCAGGCAACCACTGATAGACTGACCACAGATAGCCAAGCACTCAGAAGCCAGTATGCAAATCTGTAAGATAAAGGTAAAATTTCTCAGGCAGTGAACATATTTTGAGACCTTCTAAATCTTCCCTCCTTGGAGACCTGCTTAAGGAGCAGGAAGGGATGGGCATTTGTAAGGCTTCAGGGGGTACACCCAGCTCCCCATAATCTCACTCTGGTGCCTGAATCTGTAATCCAGTTCTTCCTAATTGGCAAGTTGACTACTGTCATACTGTTATTGGAAGGGGTGCTTTGAGCGACTCTGAACTTGAATAATCAATACATTCTTGTTGGAGTTGTTTTGCAACCTCTCCGCAAAAAAATTAAAAAGTATTCCAAACACCTTAAAGATGTCATTGTACCTAGAGAGACCTCGCTGAGAAGTGGGGATTGACAAAGATGAGGAATAGGAGAGATAAAGTATCTTGTGCATATTTTCATGTAATCAATCACTATATTTCCTGACTGAATAGTGTTTGCCACCATCTCATTCTAGTGAATCATCTACAAAATAAGATTCCAAAGTGAAGCAATACCTTGGAAACTAAAAAAAAAAAAAAAAAAATGCAGTCCTCTGCCCTGATATGCCTAAATAGCCCAACTAACCCAGACACAAGCAGTGTTCCCCAACAATAAAGATGTTTTTGTTTCCATTGGATTTTTGAAAGTAAATTGTTCAAAATTATGTTATACTTAGACCTCATAGGGAAGGGAGGTGACTTGTGTCTCCAACAGTCTCTAAGGCCACCTGTTGAGACACAGAAGGCTGCAGTCATAGCTCCCTATCTGGCAAAGGAAAGAGAGGGATAAGATTACATAAAGGGTAACAACAGCACAGTATTAAGTGGTGGAGAAAGCTGAGGAAGTTGAACTAAGACTGGTTAATCTCAGCGATTGCTTTGGGACACGATAGAGGCATGTCAGATCACTGTAATATGCACAGACAGTGCACCAGATGACTACAGAATACAAGAACACAGGATAGCCCAGGCACATATCTGCTAACTGTATGAACGTGCTACTGATTGAACATGTCTACTGAAAACAAAATGTCCTGCATGGAAAGTAAATCCTCGTGTTTTATCTTCTGCATAAGAATTTGCCCCCCAAATTACCATTAATTTTATTTTAGCAGCGGCAACTATATTAATATCAAGAAAGCCTGTAAAACACTTTATGTCTACTACTCCCCTTCCTTAAATGACTCCCAGTTTAAAAAAAAAAAAAAGAAAAGAAGGGAAAGAAGGATAATGTAAAGTTCAGCCATCAAAAATGGCTTCATTAAGATCCTTAATGAAGCACATGAGAGCCATTTATTGACTCTTCAACTATTAAGATGGAACATTATTACTGCTTTAATAGTATTTCCATTTTCATTTAGGAAATAACTAATCAAGGGATCAATGTACCAAAGACTTTATTTTCTTTCCCTTGGGTCACTGCGAGTACATTTTTTAAAATGCAAAAAACGTAAGAGCAATTCCCCCTGGCCCCGTATCGCGTGAACAATTTAAAGAGATAACAAGAAGGGTGAGAGGTCAACAGCTACCGATCTGAGCACTGTTATAAAACAAATGAAAACTGTGAGGGGAGAGTCTCCCCTTCGGGGAGAAAGAAGGGATCCCTTCCGCGGCTCAGAAGCATCCCCTCGATCCCTTCTGCGGCACAGAAGCATCCCCTCGTAGGTATGCAAAGTGCCTCCACCCTGACCTGCTGTCAACCCAGGAAACATTTCTATTTCTCAGACTCACTTAGAATGCAAACTACGGTTTTCCTGGTAGTTCTCTCAGCTCTGCTTCCTTTGAGGTACAGATGTGTAGCCACAGAACCCAATCAGATAACGCCTATTTACATATTTATAAAGTCTCCTGTAAGATCTCCTATCAATTGTTGCCGCTATATATAGGCCTTTCAAAGTGTCTTGTGGGCCCAGCGCTCTACTGCACCGCTCCCTTCAGGAATCCTGATATATCGCATAATGTGATTTCAATGTAAATGGGGCCCATCACACAATCACACCACTCCACAAACTATTTTCTGCCGGGATAGCTTAAATCTAAACACACTCAAGCAGCTTGCTGCACTGGAGCAAGATTTCTTCCCCATTTAAAAAAATTTTTTCAAAAAAAAAAAAAAAATCCCAAATCCCAGCACAACAATGCCAGGGAAGAAAAAAAAAAAAAAATCTGAACGTTTTCTGCAGAAAGATGGGCCGTCTCCAAATCCTTGTGCCCTATCAGACAAATTAAAGTAAATCAAGCATGAAATGAAGCCGAAGAGCCCCGAGATAAGGCTCCTTTAAGTCGTTTACAGATTAGGATAGAGAGAGGTGCATCTGGTCTCTGGCAGCGAAGGAGGCCAGTTTCTCAGCTCACAATAGCAGCCTGTGTATAGGATTACCTTACCTTGTCACTGACAAGGGAGGAGGCGCCTGCAAGATGTCTCTAACTAACTTCCTAATGTCCCCGGTTAAGTTCTCCTATTAAAGTATTAACTGCTACAATGAGAGAAATACATTTTGATAAAAACAAACCAAAAAAAAAAAAAATCCCAGAGACTGATTTATGAACTGGTCAGAAACTGATAAACTGGGGGTGGGGGGCTGGGGGTCTGCTACCAGCCGATGAGCCTCTTCTCTTATCAGTCAGGATTCTGCTGCCAGAGACAGAAGCTGATAAGTTTCCAACAGGAATTAGTGACACAGCCAGGAAACTGTGTGTTACTGGTGGCACTGGGTGCTCTAGTGGCCGCCAAAAGGACTCTCATGTTATCAGATGGGATTTTGCCACTGTAACCAGTGAGGTATTCTCCAAGAGCAACTGGACTCTCTCTCAAAATGCTTCATGATTAATGGTTAAACTATAATATGAGGTAGGTGTCAGATTTTCTTGGAAGCATCTGGAATTCTGCAGCTTCTCAGGGAAGACCTTTCCATTCCTTGGCAGCTGGAAACTCTCCCCGCCCCCTTTCCTTCCTTGACAAGGAACTTTGTCTTCTCCAATAAATTTTATGTATACATTGTTTCCAATCTTTCATTTTCCACCAGGGAAGAGACACTGCAATCTACCCAACCTACTACTCCTCAGCTTCATTTACTCTCAAGAATGCATTCTGAAATTCAGTTATAAAGTGGCGGGGAAGAGAGGGGTGGGTGGGGTTACTGTGTTCGCTTTCAGTCAGTTGTCAACTTTCTCCCCAGAACCAGACAAGAGACTCATGTTATTGACTGGGCCGTTACTGAGAATGAAACTGAGTACAATTCTTTTAGGGCACTACTCACTTTATTCTGTATTCTAATGAAACTATTTTCTTGTGCCTAATGGCCCAGTATATTTGTATTGCCCTTGTAGTTTACACTGTGCCATCACTTATATTTTGACATTTGAACTTTTTTTTTTTATAGAAAAAGCTTCATAAATGGTTTATTTTCACCTCAATATTGACTTTACATATTTGACTTTACAATACTTTACAATATTGACTTTACATTTCCCATTCTTACATAATGATCTCCTTTATTTTTAACACCCCACTGAAAAAAAATAATAATGAAATAAAGTATCTCTATAATTGACATTTGAACTTCAAGAGCAATACCTTGAGATAGGCAACATTACCAAAAAATTATGATGAACAAATTAAGGATCAACTGGATTAAACGACTTGCCCAAAATTATTCAGTTGGTTAAATACAAAGTCTGAACTTACAGCCAACCCTCAAGGTCCTTCCTAATATGTAACAACTGGTTACCTAATTTTCTCATCTTTGGATTAAGGGACTCATGAGAAGTCCTCAAGTGGTCTGATGATAGAGACAGGCATTCACTCTAGGTCCAAGATCACTTAGAGTCAAGATTCATGTGGTCTGCGGCATTTCAGAGACATGTATGACACATTCTAAGATATGAGTATGTGGTATAGACTAATGCGAATAGATACGATTTTCTCTCAGGTAACTCTATTCAGGAGCTCTTTGGGTTAAAAAGTATAGAATCATCTTATTAATACTAACAGCAAAATGTTTGAATGAATTTTAAACTTGGTCTTGGTCTGGCTAACATGGACCCCTCTGCTTTCATTTCTCTCTACCTTTCTAAAATTATCTCTTATCATACCTCTTCAAGGGATCTACTTCAACCCTACTAATTTACATGTTTGTATTTTCTCTACTATCCATATGGAATTATTTAAAATTACTTATAAGTAGTAATATACAATACATGCAATTTTATTTAATGGTATTTCTCAATCAAGTTTCTATCCTGACACCATTAGACAACAGAACAAAATATTCTCAAGGCAACATCTTCAAGAGAGTGTCAGGAGCTGCAAAAGAAAAAGTTTAAAATATAAAGTAGTTTCCTTTTTAAATAGTATAGTTTTTTTTAACCTGAATTATAAGATTTTACCTCAAAATGGAGAAAATTTAGAGTCACATGTTATAAAACACTTGGACAGTAACTCTAATAGTAAACTCTGGGGGTGCCTGGGTGGCTCAGTTGGTTAAGCGTCTGACTTCACCTCAGGTCATGATCTCGCGGTCTGTGAGTTCGAGCCCCGCGTCGGGCTCTGTGCTGACAGCTCAGAGCCTGGAGCCTGTTTCAGATTCTGTGTCTCCCTCTCTCTCTGACTCTCCCCCATTCATGCTCTGTCTCTGTCTCAAAAATAAATAAACGTTAAAAAAATTTTTAATAGTAAACTGTGTATGTGAATACCGATGAAAACCCCATGGAAGTCGCATGTTCAAAACAGTTATGAATATGTCTGTAATTATTTTCAGTGGAGTAGGTTGAGGATAATCCTGCTCTCAGCACAGAATTGATATATTTACAAATCTGTGACCAAATGATGATATCTAACAAGTGCTCACTGCTGCTGCTCCAAAATAATAAACTATCTTAAATTATGCCAAAAAAGATAAGAGACATGCTTTATTTCCTCATTTATTAATACTGCGAGGAGGTGACATTTATTCATGATATTTACAGTGTCTCTTTACACTTGACTTTGGGCAAAGCACTTACTATTATTATTTTTTGCTTCCTCATTGTGTATGATTTGGAAACAGATTTATTCCTGTTTTAAAAAATATATATATCATTCAGTTAAGAAAAAGAGTTACAATATGTTCTTCTTCCATAAAATATTTTTGTCAAACACAGGCTAAAATACTCTTCATGCGTGTTATGTCATATTGTGCTTTATTGGAATTTGAAACTTTAAAATTTCTTAATACAATGGACATAAAATAGATTTATGGTACATTTTATCGTCTTTTGTGTGTAAATTGGCTATATATATCTCACTGATTACCACTGATTAATCATTACTTTCACCATTACCAATTTTCTTAAAGGAGTAGTAATAATATTTGAGGTGTTACAGAACTGTAGAATCTTTCTTACTAAATGAAACAAAGTAGCATTTGATCAATTCAAAAAATAGCAAAACCCAAATACTATATTTGGATTTTACAGACTTCACTGGAATGTCATCAGAAAAAAAAAAAAAGTATGTTTTAGACATCATTTAATATGTATTTACTGTGTTTGGGACCATTTTCCCCTGTAAGTCATCTTCTATGACAAATACTATTTTGCTTTTTTTTAAAAAAAAAAATTTTAATGTTTATTCATTTTTGAGAGAGAGAGAGAGAGAGAGAGAGAGCGAGCGAGCATGGGTGGGGGAGGGGCAGAGAAAGAGGGAGACACAGAATCTGAAGCAGGCTCTAGGCTGCAAGTTGTTAGCACAGAGCCCAGCACAGAGCCCAGCACAGAGCCCGACACAAGACTCGAACTCACAAACCATGGTATCATGACCTGGCCAAAGTCGGATGCTTAACCAACTGAGCCACCCAGGTGCCCTGACAAATACTATGTATCTATCTATGAGTAAATAAATGGAAAACTAACCAAATGGCTTCAACATTCTAGTATGTGCTGGCTGTCTGTGTGTTTCGCCAGACTCAAATCAATCAGACTGAAACCTGCATTTCTTCAAAAGTTCTGTGTGCTGGCACTTTTCATAGTAACAAAACAACTATGTAACCATTTATAGAGGACCTACTCTGTGTGGGCTTTAGGAGAGGGCTGTTTTCTCTCAAACATGTTACATCTTTTCATTTTCACAGCAGTCAGTTTTGCAAAACAGCTACAATTCATTTTGCAGTTAAAAAACTTAAGGCTCAGAAAGCTTAAGTAATGGTCAAGAATCAAGATTCACATCCAGGTCTGTGTGATTCCAAGACTGTGCGCTTCCTGTGTACCATAACATCAGCTGCCCCTTCATACATACAAATTAGGCTGATATCTTCACACAGTCACACGTGTATTTCAAAGCAATCATTGGTAGCATTCATTCTTTTTTTTTTTCCTTTCTGAATTTTTAAATCAATTTGCCATAAGAAAATATTATGCTGACATTAATTTATGAAAAATATAATTAGATACTATAAATTGATCTCTCTCTTCTCTAGGAACCCAATTTAACAAAGATAAGGATTCAACCAGGTATGTTAATGTTACCACGAGAAACATCTATTTTTCATTAGAAATCATGATAATACGACGTTAGATCGAGGTGGCCATATATACCCTATATTTAGCACATAAATCCATACACCGATCTTGAAAAAGTCACTAACTTTGTATTGTCACAACATCCCTTATTTCTCCATGTTACATCCACATCTGTTTAATTTATAATCTTTTTAGGGCCAAGAACCGAAAACATATCACTTGGGTCAAATAAAAAAGTACTATGGCCCTGCTTTGGTTAATGACATCCCATTGCAAAAGGCTCTTGAGGTTGTGATGCCATCGTCCCTGGGATTTCTCTTTGAAGAGTTTCTTAAATTTAGGACATGCAATTTTTCCACACATCACTAGGAAATTCCCAATTATGTGAGGAAAATGGAGCCAAAGTTTGTCATGCTTGTTAACAGCAAGGGCAGTATTTGTCTGTCTCAAAACTTCTTCCATTCCTCTTCTGTTCTTGCCACTGCTTATCAACGAACTCTCAGTTGACCATATTCACTGAGCAATCTTGTGTTCCCCTAGACTAAATAAAGACGAGATGATAATATCCTCTTCTGTCTTCCTGTATGCAATTAAGAGGGATGAAATGGGCAGTGCTCCTGGCAGGAACTCTCAGGGAGTTGGGGAAGAAAAATGTTTAAGAACCACTCCCTTGGATTTAATCCTAGGGGAGTTATCTCTAAGAAAGCCCTGCTGGTTATTTCTTGAGAATCCACAGAATACAAACGTTTTTAAAGTAAGGGCAGCTGCAATCAACTATCAGCAGGGGGATGTTATTCACAAAATCACAGGGTCCAAATGGTGCCACAAAACCGGATAAATACCCAGCAGAAATTGTAATGCATAATAAGCCTCAAAATGCATCTGCTGTGAACGAAGGAATCAGGTTAACCATTGAATCACTTAAAAGCCATTGTTTTCTAGGTCATTATTAATGTGGGTTCTGATAAAAATATGTTTCCCTCCTCTACTACATACCTTTTCTACTCAAAAGAGCTTTAAACGAGGCATTATGAAATGCAGATAAGTTATACTTTCCTTAAAGAGTGCTTGTCACTGTTCAGTGGAAATGTGTGCTAATAAATTTTCATTTTTAATACTTCCACTCTACAAATAAAGTCTGAGAATGTTTCATGGCACTCTCTTGTTAATTCATTAATAATATTATCACATGACCCCGCTCACTGATCTCTAAGAATCACTCACTGATATTTTGGAGCCTGTTCCCAATGTGAAGAGCCAGGCAGTCTTTTTCCTATCTTTTATCTGTTTCATTCCCATGACCTTTATCTTGTTTTTTTCCATAGACTATTTTCCCAAAATATCAAAATTGTTTGGAAATTTTTTCTTATCTACAAAGTTATTAACAATTTTTTTTTATTGCTTGCCATCATATGATCCGTAAACTAAATGTTCTCGAATCTACGATCTAGGTCAGGATAAAGGTGCTTCATACTGTTATTTCTGGGTCATTATATACCAACATTCTTTCCTGCTTAATATAAAAGCTTTCTTTTACTCTCTTCTAGTTACTCTCGTTGAGGATGGTTTCTGTGGAGTTTAAGAAGATAATTTATTCCCAGGGAGCCTATCAGAATACTAACAGTGACTTGGTACCACGTACGCACCTTGGAACAACAGTTATGATTGAATAATGATGAGTAACACCGATAGCTTTGCCTGTTCTTCATTCCCTTGACTGTCACCTTTTAGATGTGCCCATAAGATACAAGATGCTGCTGAACTTGGGCTCTCTCCTTTTGGTATAAAAGGGATTTGGCTTAGTGTGCCTCTATGCCAGCCTGATTCCATCTTCATCAAAGGAAACACAACTGGTCTTATTAATAATACCAACCTGCTCATATGCCAATGCACAGGACCCCTATGGATGATGACTAGTAGCTGATAATCAATCATGGAGCATGAAACCACAGACAACTGTGCACTCAACTAACCAAAGTATGGTCCAGACCGTATCTTCTGTGCTTGTTGATGAGAATGTCATGTGGAGAGGAATCAAAAGCGTTACTGAAGTCTGGATAGATTACATCTATTACTTTGCCCTTATCTACATGGCCTGTCACTCTATCATAGAAGGAAATTAAATTGGCCTGGCACAATTTGCTCTTCACAAAACCATGTTGGTTGCTACCTACTAACTTTTGCTCTTCTAGATGATTGTAAATTGATTGTTTGATGATTTGCTCTAGTATCTGCCCGGGTATCAAAGTTAAGCTGACTGGTCTATAATTACCAGGATCGTCTTTTTTATCTCTTTTTCTTTTTTAAGGATGGTCACTACTTTTCCCATAAATGGTGGGGTTTTTTTCCTGCCCTTTTAATGTTTTCTCACATAGTAATTAATAAGACTTCAGTTTCAATCCTTCCGTATCTTTAGCATATATCTTCAGTTCCCACATTTTGATTGTGTTTCTTTATTTACAATTTATTTTCTCCTCTAATCTCACTTTGCATGATTTCAAAATGGGTATCATTAACTCTATCATATATAAACTGAACTTTTCTTAAGTAATCCAGTTAATTACTCAAAGAAAGCCTTAAAAAGATTTTTTAAGTCCTCATTCTTCTGTGATACATCATTCACTTTCTGTTGAGAAGCTGTCTTACTTTATTTGGAACATTTAATTTGTTGTATGTTTATCATCGGTATCTATTTTCATCTAATTTTTTTTCATATCATCCTTTTCATCCTTAATATAAATAAAAATGCATATTTATTTTATATATAGTAAACTTTGATACATAATAGCATAAATAATGGTGATTCACCAGAAAACAAGAGAATATATTAGTGTTCTCCGGAATTAAAATTAAATTAATTCAAATTAACTTATTTTGAATTAAATTAATGTTCTTAATTTTACTTATTTATCATGTTTGAAAATTTCAAAGGGATATAGGAGAAAGGCCTTACACAATATGGTTTATGCTGATAAAACGCAAAATTATAAACTGAAGAGAATTTAATTAAATCTATTGCTAATAAAGTTATGATATAAAAAAAGAAGATGGTGGCTAGAATTAAAGTTAAGAAACAGCAAACATAAAAATAGCAATATGATGATTCTTTCCCAAAAGGGATACATTGGAAGTCAACAGAACTGGTGGCAAATTCAAATTAGTCTCAATCTATGTCAAATTAGATGGAGAGGACACCTTGTTCATCCTCAATGCTAAGTAAAACATCACTTGGTACCAATAAAATAAGAGATTAGAGTATAGGAAATAAATTACATTTAAAACAAAAGCAGGTAGAAGAGTTAAAGCAATCCAAAATTTTTCATACCTAAAAATGATAAAGCTGCAAGTCTCACATCTAAAACGTCTCAGCCAATAAGCAGAACACACAGGAAATATGTAAGTAAACTCCAACATATTTCAGGGAGATGGAAAAGATGGCCTTGAGAGGGGTACGTGTGTATGATGACTAATGTTTAGTTATATGAATCAATTTTTAAGTGTCATATTGTACTAAGTGGTTCAATTTCTTTAAATCTTGCCCCAATATTATGTATGTTTTTAACCCACCTTTTACAGAGAACATTATTTAGATGATATGATCATTTAGTAAAAGAAGCTACTAGTTTTTTTACAAACTTTATATGAATTGTTTTATTGCTGACAAGTTACAGCTCAATTATCAATGCTTAGTGAAAAGTAAGTTCATATTGTTTGAACTGCACAACCAAATAACTGCCCTTGCTAGAACAATTTTGGAAGGAAACAGGAAAACTCTAGGGGTGGATACTACTATTAAGGAAACTGGTACAGTGACAATTATCTTTACAAATTCAGATTTGATCATTTGTATTAAATTTCTCTTAAATTTCTGTTAACTTTTCTTCTGGAAACAACAATTTTAGAAGTAAATAGATGCTTAACAAATTTTGATAAAATTTTTAATCCTTATTTTTTCAATATCATCAGCATTCATAGTTTTAAAAATGTATTTTTTATCTATATATTTATTTTAGCTTTTATTTGTATCACGATTCTTTAAAGTATAATTCCAATGAGTATCTTAACCTAAGCGCACATACACAGTAAGTATTCTTTTAGTGATGCAAATACCTCAGTGGGATTTTCTAAGCCAGAAATTATTAAAAAGCAGCCACGGGTTTATGTTTAGACAGAATGTTTTTGTGATTATACTTTCTTAAATACTGTAAAATTAAATTTGTTTGTAGTATAACATATTTAGCCAATAACCCATATATTACTCCCTTCCTAAAACCAAGACTTATCTCTTTCTTTTTATTATATTCAGGGAAAAAAAATCAATAGGGTTGTTCATTTTAATAGCTGTCAAAATTCTTCACCCATCAGAAATGTTATTGTTCTTGAAAAAAATTATAAAATATATACGATGTGGATTCAGGCCAGAAATGACACCTCATTTACTTGTAAATATAAAAATGCCATACACTCACTTTATTTAGAAATATTTCCTAAGTGTTTGGTTTATACTGATATTCAACCAATCTGTGTTTATTCTCAAATTTGAGCAGGATACTTCCTTATCTTATGTTTTTAAAAAGTATTCTATCAATAATTTCTAAATATTCTTCTATTCTTCTCATGCTGACACACAGCATGCTATTCTGGCATGCTAAATCATGTGCAGCTTATTGGATCATAAAGGGTACTATAAGGGAGAAATTATTAAATTATCACAAGCATAAGCTCACAGTATAACCAAAGTTTTGAATATTTATTCAATGATGTACAGAACACAGTTCATGAAAATTAAAATTTGGAATTGAAGGGTCTTGGATAAATAAATTTATTATGGAGACAACAGTTATAACCAAAATGCAACACAAAATATATCCAAGACTGTTTGGTGACTTGGAATTGCAAAGAATTGCATTTTTTGTCCAACTTATAAAATTTGCATGTGAGAACTGCTTCCTGGTCACTCTGATGAAGCCCTGATTCTAATCTTGCAATTGCAAACTACATTTCTAATCGCCACCTACTGCAAACTTCCCCCATCCTCATCTGTTTCCCCACAAAAAGTTCCTTCTTTCTGCTCTTAAAAAAATTTTTTTTTCAACGTTTTTTATTTATTTTTGGGACAGAGAGAGACAGAACATGAACAGGGGAGGGGCAGAGAGAGAGGGAGACACAGAATCGGAAACAGGCTCCAGGCTCCGAGCCATCAGCCCAGAGCCTGACGCGGGGCTCGAACTCACAGACCGTGAGATCGTGACCTGGCTGAAGTCGGACGCCCAACCGACTGCGCCACCCAGGCGCCCCAGCCTTCTTTCTGCTCTTAAAGCTGCCATTTGTGAAAACTCCAGGATCCCTCTGAGCCAACTAATTTTGACTGGAAATACAGCAATCAATACAGGGTGGAAGGGGTTAAAATTGAATATTACAGAATAAAGGTTAAGCTTGCAGATCATCTGTGGGATACAAAAAAGAGCAAGAGGAATGAAGAACGGAAAATGGAAAGCAGAGACAGCTGGGGTATCTGACCTTGGCATCTTGTCTTTCTATGGAATCCTTAGAATTTCCTTTCTCACTTTCAGATATATTTTATTCCAATTTATGACAATCACTGCTCGAAACTCTACCAACTATGTCATCAGTTTGGTTTACAAATGTTCTCCTTATACAAGTAAACAAAGTCTCGGAGTGTGACTTTAGTCATTCCACCTTTTCCATTTTTTCTTCCTGGTCTCTAGCAGAGATCCTATCACAACATTCTCTGAATTGTGATAGAAAAGAAAGTAGGTGGTATCTGTGTAGCAGCCAGGCCTTGGGGGCAGGAGAAGGGCTAAGGGTGGAGAACACCAGCAGGGAGAAAGGGGAAAAGGCAGAGGAGACAGAGTGTTCCAAGGCAAACTATGCCTATCATCCATTGTTCCTGGAGATGACTATGTCCTCAGATAACCAAGAAGCATCTCTCTTCCTACACTTTCTAATCCACACTTCCAATCTTATTACTGACTTGCATGGCCCAGTGCCTGCAAGATTCTAGAAAATGGGTTGCACTCTTATTATTGAAATTCACTACACTCTCTCTGAGTTATTTAGATATTAGTGGGCTGGCCTCAATGGCCTCCCATCCCCATCATCTGTAGATCAAGTCTAAATTTGCTTGCATGGCATGCAAGGCACTTTTTACTCATTTCCCTGTCCATTTTGCCAGCTTCATTGCCCACTCTCCCATCCATTGTTTATATGCTTTCTCTTAACATCATACCTTTGCATATGTTCTTCCCTCCACATCTCCCTGCTGCTAACTCTTACTCCTTCTTCCAGGGATTTAACTGTATTAAGAGCAGATGCCTGGCACATAAAAATGAAAAGGCAGAGGCTTAGAGAAAAGACAGCTATTTATTTATATTTTCGTAATAAATAATGAAATACTAATCACTAAATTGGAAACTGTGCAAAGTATATTATGGTATACGATGTTCCTAATTCTTTTCCAGGAATTCTTTTCTGCCTGTGTTAGAGGAAATAGGATCACCTAGCACCACACTGGCTACATGTAGGTGGTCAATAAATATGTAGTGAAGAAACTAATAAAAAGAAAATCAAATGGAATTTCTATGGAAAACTCTTTTTAAATACAACCAACTTCATTATCAAGATTATTATACATACATACATTCTACTACATATATATGATATATGTGGATACATAAAGATAATTTTTAATTATTATTTAACCTACCTTCAAGTTGAAAGTATCTTTGTTATTCTTTCAGTATTCTAATATGTAATAGTGAAATGGAGACTCAGAATTTGCAGTGAATTTCCTAGCCATGGCCTTATTCATTCTAACAAAACTCTATCAATTACTAAGCTTCTGCTGTTGTAACTTTCTTCCTTCCTTCACTCAGGCTACCTAAAAGAGATACAAGGTGTAGTACAATTTTGAACTAAAAAGAGCACCGTGGAGTACACACTTACTATTTTCAGTATGGAGAGGAAGCTAGTCCAACTTGAATCATGCTGTGCCTTGAAAGTATTAGCAAGACTTCAATTTTTTTCAGTACTACATGTCTAAAACAATAGTTCAAGGATACCAAATTCATATTTAGCCTTTTAAAAATTTTATTTGTATCCAAAAAATCCCTTTGCTAACTGCTGACATCATACTTCATTACATGTCATGTTACTCAGAATTACTAGGTTTGATATCAAAATGCTTTAAGAGGAATTTCAAATAATGTGGAATCACCTTAAATACAATGCTTGGCCTGCAGGTATCACCTTAGCCAAGGAATCAAGTTCAACATCACCAACCATAAGACATATCAACACCATGTGCTGCCTGACATGATACCCTGAGAAAGGCACAATATCACTTTCCTGGTATTCGTGCCAAAAATGCATCACCTCAATCTAATCATGAGAAAACATTAGCCAAACCTAAACTGAGAGACATTCTGCAGGAATGAAAACCACTCTGCAAAGTGTCAGGAGAGACAAGGAAAGACTGAGGAACTACCACAGATCGGAGTAAGGAGGTATGAAATGCACATGCAGGGTGGAATTGTGGCTCAGGTCTTAGAACAGGAAAAGGGCATTAGTTGGGGAAAAAAACCCCAAAAAAACCCAAAACTTTGAAATCTCAATAAAGTCTGTAGTTTAGCCAATAGCATTATATCAATGTTCATTTCTTGCTTTTGATAATCCTAATATGGTTGTGTTAGATGGTAACATTACAGAAAGCTGGATCATGTGTGTATAGGAACTCTCTGTACTGTTCTTGCTACTTTTCTGTAAGCCTAAAGTTATTTCAAAATAAAAAGGTAAACAAACACAGTGGTGTGATCAAAACAAATGAGCTGTGACTAACAGATTCAGCGGAATTATATAACTGGTGGCAGAAGTTTTTTAGGAGTAACAACAACCTTAAGCAAAGACCCCACGCATGGCAGGGACTCGGTATCCATTTCCTCTTCTTCCCCAGCAACAAAACCGTGAAATATTAACTGAAGACACAACACCCAGAATAAAATTTACCTATCTTGCAACTGGTGCAGCCTATAGGATGAGTGGAAACAGAGGTGTTCTTTTTTTATTTTTTTTATTTTTTTTTAACATTCATTCATTTTTAAGAGAGAGACAGAGACAGAGCGTTAGTGGGGGAGGGGCAGAGAGATAGGGAGACACACAATCCAAAGCAGGCTCCAGGCTCTGAACTGACAGCACACAGCCCGACACAGGGCTCAAACTCACAAACCATAAGATCACGACCTGAGCTAAAGTCAGATGATTAACCAACTAAGCCACTCAGGTGCCTCCGGAAGTGTTCTTAAAAGGAGCAGAAGATGGGCGCCTGGGTGGCTCAATTGGTTGAGCTTCTAACTCTTGATTTCAGCTCAGGTCATGATCTCATGGCTCATGAGCTCCAGCCTCCCTGCTGATAACAGCCTGCTTGGGATTCTCTCTCCCCACCCCCTCTGTCCTCCCTTGCTCGAGTTTGTGTTCTTGCATGTGTGTGCTCTCTCTCTCAAACTTTAAAAAAAAGGAGAAGAAATGGATGAATTCAATCATATGGATATTTATAAGCTAAAAATAAGTAAGCAATAAATGAATTTCTATAAACAAAAGAAAATATTATAAAATTAGGAAACTTATGAAATAAATTGGTGTAAGATTTATAAAAATATGGCATTCTCTGCTTTCCAGTGTATGCTTTTTTTCCTTTATCTACCGAGCAAAAGGCTACTGAGTCAGGTTGTGTATCTTCTGCTAATAATATATAACTTCATAAGATATAGTCACTGCACACAAGGAATACAGCTTGAACTAAGAACGGTTTATACATTTTTAAATGGTTTTAAATAGTAAAAGACAGTATTTCATGACATGTGGATACCGTATACAATTCAAAGTTCTGTGTCATAACTAAAGTTTTGCATTTCATCAATAAAAGTTTTGTGGACTTTTTTCCCCTTGTTATAGAAGTACCCACATAATACTTTTATTTTGCTTCTTGGTCCTCAAAGCCTAAAATACACGCTGTATGAATCCGAGCAGAAAAAGTTGACTAACTCCTGGCCAAGGCCAATGGTTCCCAAACTTCGACATGCGTCTGAATTCCCTGGATGGTTTATTAAAGGCATAGACAGTGTGGCCCTACCCTCATGAGTTCTGATTCAGTAGCTCTGTGGTGGGACTCAAGAATTTGCACTTCCAATAAATTTCAGGTGATGCTGTCACTGTTAACCCAGAGACTAGATTTTGGAAACCAGTGACCTCGACATCTCATTGAAGGGGCAATGTGAAGACCCACATGTTTAGAAGGAGAGAGAGGACATTCTAGGAGGAGGGCATGTGGAAAGCCCTAAAAGTATGGGGCATGACAATAGTCCTACATAATAAATTCAAAGGGAGAGATGATAACAGCTCTTATGTGAAGGCCAAAGCACCAGGGACAGAGATACAGTCAAGAGAAGAAAGAAAAAACTTCTGCAGAATTTGAATGGGATCAGTAGTTGGAATGGGGATTTCTAGGAGTAAAGGATGATACCATGCGCTTATGCTTTGGAAATGGGTAGATATTTTCACTGAAAAGTGTAGCACAAACAGAGTAGCTGATTTGAAAGGGAAGCTGCAAAGCTCACTCTTAGATATGTTGAGTCTGACTGAGATGATTGGAGGCTATTTTTTCAGGAGCACCTTAGAGGTGGGATATGGGTTAGAGATACAGATTTGGACGTTACTGACCTAGTGATGCCCTACATATGGGTGAGATCACAAAGACCATGCAAAGGGTCAATAGAAGCCAGGGCTGAGAAGAGAGAGAATCTTAGAGAACACCAGTAATAAAGGGTCTCAAGTGGATGAGAAGGAGAAAGACAACTAGAACTGTATGGAGATAGTTATAAGAAGGATATAGCTATTTTGAAGGTCTGATAAATTAAGTAATAAGTGGCCCTTGGATTTAGTGGGTAAGATAATTCATAAATTTGAGAAGTCTGTTACTGTACCATAGGTATAAATAGGAGAAAATACAGAAAAAAGTGGGGAGAATTTCTAGAAGGGTTTCTATAGAGGACCTTCTATAAAGAGGGTATAAAGAAAAAGAGAGGCAAAGGACTATAGTTAGAAGCAATGTAAGATATAAATCAGAGGACAGATTAACTGCTTGTCTGTCCACTGAAAGATCTATCTATTGGAGACAATCTTGTTAAGGGCTTGCAGTAAACGGTGATGGTCTGGAATATCGCTTTGGGCCCAGAGTAGCTAACACTGCCAAGCAGAACTGAGGCCAACGTGGGAGAATGGGCTAAGTACATCTACAATTTGTATGTCTGTTACCACCTTGGCATGACATCATCAGGTAACATCATGGGTGGAACAAAAGAAGTACTTCTCATAAGACTCACAGTGCATGCTATGTGGCATGAGGTGAGAAGATTGTCCAAATCTCAAGGCTTAAAGAGTAAAAGAACAGGGATTTCAGCATCTTCTTTTCCCAAGGTTTAATCTAAAAATAATGGTCACTTATAAGCACTTACTTTTCTGAAATTTCTGATCCTTTCCATATCTCACTGCCAGAATTTCTACGAGAGATCAGCATCTCCAAGAAGCACAGGGCTTTCTTTGCACACAAAGCAGCTACTATATTAAATTTTGGGGTGCCAAGAAGGTAAGAAGCACAAAACCTCAGGGCACCTGTGTGGCTCAGTAGGTTAAGCATCCAACTCTTGGTTTTGGCTCAGGTCACGAGGTCATGGTTCATGAGCTGGAACCCCGCATTGGCCTCTGCGCTGACCAATGCAGAGCCTGCTGGGATTCTCTCTCTCTCTCTCTCTCTCTCTCTCCCCATCTCTGCCCCTCCCTTGCTTGCGTGCTCTCTCTCTCTCTAAAAATACATACATACATACATACATAAATTATTAAAAAAAAAAGAAAAAGAAATAAAAAGATTTCTTACTTTTGTTGTATTTTACAGATACTCTGTCATTTTCCCTCACACATAATTTTTAATTTTTCCAATATATATATAATATTATTATTATTAATTGAAAAGTGAAATAAAGTGATGAATCACTGAACAGAAGTTTCTCACCGAATTACAATCACTACTAATCAACATCATTTAATGATGGCTTATCATATGCCAGGAATTTTATTTGTACTGTTAACTTGCTACTTTTCTCGACAACTGTATTTAAAAAATACAGGGGCACCTGAGTGGCTCAGTTGGTTAAGCATCCAACTTTGGCTCAGGTCATGATCTCACGGTTCGTAGGTTCAACCCCCACGTCAGGCTCTGCACTGACAGCTCAGAGCCTGGAGCCTGCTTTGGATTCTGTGTCCCCCTCTCTCTCAGCCCCTCCGCGCTTGCACTCTGTCTTTCTCTTAATATAAATAAACATAAAAAATACAGTTACTGGGGTGCCGGGGTGGCTCAGTTGGTTGTGTCCAATTCTTGACTTTGACTCAGGTCATGAACTCATGGTTAGTGATTTCGAGTCTTGCATTGGGCTCACTGTTGTCAGTGGGAGCCTACTTTGGATCCTCTGTCTCCCCCTCTCTGCTCCTCCATGGCTCTCTCTCTCTCTCTCAAAAATAAATAAACATTAAAAAAAATACAATTACCGCCATGAGCTGAACAGAGCTATAAACAAATAATAAAATCACACAATATTTCTTTACTTTGGTGGTAATGAAAGATTTCTTACTTTTGTTGTATTTTACAGATACTCTGTCATTTTCTCTCACACATAATTTTTCCTATATATATATATTATTATTATTAATTGAAAAGTGAAATAATGAATCACTGAATTCTACATATGAAACCATCTTTACCATATATGTTAACTAATTAGAATTTAAATAAAAATTTGAAATCGGAAAGGAAAAAAAGGAAAAAGAGAAGAAAAACCTTTAAAAAATGAAATAAATGTTTAAATATTATTTCGTATGAAGTAATATTTTTCCAGTTTCACATATTTGAGAGAAAGTAATACTAGTTTTCATAGGATTAGAGGTAATCTGGGATTCAGGTAGCAATGACCTGTAGTGGAGTTTCTCACAATGCTTAAGGATGGAGAAACATATGTAACTGATATACAGCTAATTAGCATGTAGAAATTTTATTAGTTTTAAAAAGCACAAACAACGCATGCATTTGTGGAGATTAGTCTTTTAAGGTTCATTAAAATTATTGTCTAATGTGGAGCTTACAAGTATAGAACAGAATAGCAAACATATTGGGTTTTCTTGGTTGCAACATAATTTGCTAAATTGATTTATCCCTTCCATAATGATTATTATTGGTATAGGTAGCCTTTGAAAGACTAGAGCTACTAGAAAAATGAAAAAGGAGGACCGAAAACAAGTCTAAAATAATAAGGGGTGAAGAACACTATAGTTGAGCAACGGAAAACAAAAAGTGTGATGGCTTGTCGTGCATTTCCAACAAATATTTTATTGTAATTAAAACTCAAGGATTTAAATTCAGGATGTTTAAATATTACCCATCATGATATATTCTTTTTATGAAAATACTGATTTTGCACATAAACTACAAACACTAACTCACTCTCTGCCAAAGAATATTTTTTTGCAAGGTAGATAGAAGAAAACAAATTTGCTATTCAACCCTGTCCTTCTGGTACTTGGAGTTAAAGGAAAAAATGGAAATCTTCAAAAATTATTTGGTTGTAAATAGCCTAATTCTACATATGAAGCATGCAGCTATTCTATCTTTCTTTCTCTGCCATTAATTACAAACAAATTCATCTTTCTCTTGTGAAGTCTGAAGTTTGTTATTATTGTTAGATGAGTTGCATTCAAACTCCAACAACAACAACAAAAAAGATGAAGCCAACATTGAAATTCATCTCACAGTCCGGAATTTACTTAACGGCCAGCCTGTGCACTGTGATAAACGGAATGATGATCCGGCAACATGTCTTTATCCATGGTTTGCTTTAATTAACGCTGGCTTGTTTGTTGAAAAGATGATTAATATGCCAATGAAAATTGCATAATTGAATACCACAACACTGGCACAATCAGAAAGACACATGCAGTTTTTGATTAACATTTATTATTATTATTATTATTGTGCTTTTTAATGTACTCTTCTCACTATGAAATGATGCAGTTCTTTGACCAAGAGGTGAAAGGAAACAGGACTGAGGGCAGGATACTCCTTGAGCAAGAATAAAATACAAGGCGGCTTAATCACAATGAAACAGTGCTTTGGTGAAAATAGTCCTCAGAATTTCAACATGCAGGCAACCTCCAGTTAAACATACATGCCAGCCCAAAATAAAAGAGCATCATTCTGGTTGATGACAGAGCATAAAAAAATAAATATGTCGAAAGACACAAGGCATTTGCATAATATCAAGAACAGTCATCTTAGGATTTATACATACTTGATGTAAGTAAGTTACCCTTTTTGATATATCAATTTATTGCAATACTAAGATTTTGGGTACATATAAAAAACACTGCATTTTTAAATCCTAATTTTTAGTCACCTATGTATGTGCTTTAAGTGAAGAATCTTAAGAAAAGTAAATGTTTTATGCACATTACCTTAACACTAAATACATTTTTTTTTTCTTTTTCATTTCATTTACTCAAACAAATACTATTTACTCATGTCCACAGGCGTGGCTCTGTATTCACTCCCTAGGATCTAACATAAATAAGAAGGCCTTCCTGCTTTGAAATTGCTCATTAGTTTAGAAATATTAAAAGGAAATGCTACAACAAAAACTGGATTCTGTTTTCAGAAACGAGGTTGATATCACTTATTTAAATTGCATATTGATAACCAAGGACCTACATGTGCAAAATGCATTGTAAACATGGTTGCAGCTCTGAGGTTTCAGGTGAAGATAGCTGAGTCCTGTCTGACTGCTGCTCTCACAGGGGAAGGAACTACTATTTTGCACTGCACATTTTTAGTGGTTCTCTATTGATGTTCACGTAGAAACAACTCCATAGAGCATTTTTAACATAAAATGTTAAGCTTTTGCCAGAAACTCATCTATAAATGATAATACCATTTCAGTAAAAGTAAAAATGCATCCAAACTTAAAAAAAAAATAAAAATGTAACAAAGTTTTGAACAACCTGAAAGGTCATTTTCTTTAATATTCTCCCTTTAAGAGCTACCCAGCAACCAGACGAGGCAATGGTTGTTAGCCTCCTTTCAAAAATCTTCAGGTTCTTAGTTTATGCTGAAAACTAAGTATAAAAATCTGAAAGAGCAATTTGAATTTCCGATGCTTTTAGATAAGAGTGGAGAGGCATCTCTTGAAATACACAATTTTCGTACCATAATTAATAACGGTTACATGATCTTATTACCCCATTATTCAGGTAATTTCTTCTAAACAGAGAATATTCACCACGCAATTTTTAGCTAAATGATTTACTGCAAATATGAACATGCTGTGACACAGGTGGTACTGAGGCCCCGAGGCATGATAATCATGATTTGGGCACCATCGACCTGTCTCCCCTCTGTCTGCTGTGGCCTTCTTGTAAAGTGCCCTTTAGAAACTTACCATGGGGCTAAGTCTCAGTGGGTAAACTGCATCAAAACCAGATGTTTCCATTCAGGTGACTTATGCGTATTATAGGTATCACTACGCATATCAAGGTGACATTAAAGTGGTATTAAAACACTTGAAAAGGAAGGGATTGATGTTTCCAATGGAGAGTGGAGTTTAAAACAACAACCCATAATGGACCAGATAAGGTCAAGTCTCCCTTAAGACAGAAAATGGCTTCCAACACAGGAAGACTCAAAGTTTCTAAAGACCTGGCTTGTTTACCCAGAATCTGTGCTCCTCTAATTCTCTACCTTGGGCAAGTTACTTAACCTCCCTAACCCTATGCTTCCTTCCCTGAAAAATGGGAATAATGATGTTCCAACTGTGGCAGAAACTATCCATTAACTCACATTAGTTGACCCAACCCATCTTCCTATTATTGCTATCTCTGCTTTTAAATTGGACATGTGGTTACCTGAAATAAATGCAACATTACCCAACCTCTTCCGCAGGGAAGTGTGGCTATGTGAAGTTCTGGCAAAAAAATATGAAGCAGAAAAGGTATGTGCAATTTCAGAAGGCCTCTATAAAGAGCAAGGAAAAACTACACTCCTTCATCCCTCCCTTTCTTCCCCTCCCTCTTCCTCTTCTCTCTCTCCCTTCCTCTCTTTCTTTCTTTCTTTCATTTATTTTTATTTCTTATGGCTGAAATCATATGTGGTGATGACTGGGTATGAGCAGCTATTTTGCCCTCGAGACGGAAATGCACAGATGAAGATGGGAGAACAACAAAACAGAATGAACCCAGATGCCTTATAATTCTACAGCTGTCCACAAACTGGATTGATTGCTTACACTAAACTCCATATACATTTAAAAAGATAAAATCCTTTCTTATATAAGCCATGCTATTTGGGGATTTTGTTCACTTGCAGCCAAAACTGATAGACTTTGTAGGACTGACAAATAAATTGAATGAGAAAGTGCTCATGGATCACTTAGCACAGTGCCACATACTTGATAATTCCTGGACACATGTAGTCGATGATGATGATGGATCTGGTAACAATATCTTGATTCATTCATTCCATTATGGGTTTTGTTTTGTTTTTTAATTCCTATATGCCAGACACTGTCCTAGAACGGAGGTTGTTAGTAAAATCCGTCCCACTATCTGCTTTGATAAATAAAGTTTTATTGGGTACAGTCCTGCCCACTCACTTACAAATGGCTTACGGCTGCTATCGCACAACAGTGGCAGAATTTATATTTATTATCTACCCTCATACAGAAAACATTTCCTAATCTCCCTTCTAGAGCATCATGTAACTGGTATTTTAGTGTCTAAGACAATGTATATAAATGAACATTTAAATGTACCATATAACGTATTACATATAAATCAAAAAATCTTTTAGAAAGTGATTTAATCAGCTACAGAAACAAACAAAAAAAACAAGAGGAGAGGCACTTGACAAGCCATCATGAGTACTTCATCAGACTTGCACATATATACACTAATTATGAATAGACAAAGACCCTCAAAAGCTAGTACAACTAAATATTAGCCTTGTGTAACTCAATCACTAAGTTTGATCACCACCTTGCTACACGTTCTTCCAATAATCTGGTTTCCCACCTAGCTTTCTAACAGAGAGGAAACAAAATGGAAAGTCAAACATGAATCTTTGGTCCCTCTCACAGACATTGCAAATAAATGAACTGTCATCTTGTTGTTTACATCAGTCTTTTGTGAGCTTTGTCTTACGTCAGCAGCCTGAGACCGAAACTTTTCTACATTGATATGCATCCACTTAATTCAATTCAAATATTCCTTACAGGATGCAAATTTCAATAAATGAATGTTTTTTTTTTTTTCTGTGCAGTTTAGAGTTGCTAGTAAAGGATCCTCACTTGAGCTCAAAAACTAACATTCCTTCCTTGCTATGGTTTAAAAGTTGTTATCTCCCCAAAATTCATGTTGAAATTCTAACCTCCAAAGGTGATGGTGTTAGTAAGTGGGGCTGTTAGGAGGTGATTAGGTAATGAGGGTGGAGCCCTCGTGAATGGGATTATGCTCTTATAAAAGAGATCCCATAGAGCTCTGTAGCCCATTCCACCATGCAGGTCTGTGACCCAGAAGAGGGCCCTCACCTCACCATGCTGCCACTCTGAGCTTGAACTTGTAGCCTCCAGACCAGTGAGCAATAAATTTCTGTTGTTTGTAAGTCACCTAGTCTGCGGCATTTTGTTATAGCAGCTCAAACAGACTATGACATTCCTCTCCTTCTGAAAATAGAACCAAATGTCTTGGAAAAAGAGCTATTAAGAATGGTTATTAGGAACAGTTTACCAAGAACAAAAACATTTCCACCCTCTCAAGTTCTGAAAGAAAAAAAAAAAGAAGGCTGGACTCCTTAATGAGCCAGATCAATTAAAACACACACACACACACACACACACACACACACACACACACACTCACACACACGGCAACTTCTTTGCAGAACATTTCACAAGTTCAAAGATCAGTTATTTAAAATACATATATTCATAAAAGTTACACATTGTATGTCAAGTAGCAACACTAAAATATTAGGACTAGACATCAGTAAGGTGCTTACTGGGTAGCAGAGCCCATTCCCGAAGGTTCAAGTGACTTCTCAGGAGATTATCGCCTTCTCAATTCTGAAAGTAGGATTATGAGTCAGGCAGAAGGAAAAACGACAATCAGAAAGATCCATTTCTGAAAAGCTTTTAAAAAGATGCCTCCATTTTCTCATTCCTGGCCAGCTTTTCATGTGAATCATCCCAAGCTCAGGTGATGGATCTCTGTGTTATTGAACTTGCTCCAGTATCTAAATCAGGCCACATTTAGTCAAATAGATGGTCAGCAGAAGTCATAATTCACCAGTAATGCCTTAAATTTTTATGAAAAGAAGCTTAAATCACGTCCCCTCCTGCTTTTTCCTCCTGTCATTCTGACTGTCTCTTCTCAGTCTCTTTGGCTGGATCCTCTTATCCTGATCCTTCCTTAAGTATCAGAGTCCTACAGGGTACTTTTCACTGGGTATTCCACATTTTCTTACTCAATATTCTTATCTGTTGTCACTGCGCTCAAAATCATTAACAAAGTCCTAAGGCTTCTCTTACAGTCTCTACTTGCTCCCCCATCTCCTCAGTCTCTGCTTCTAACTTGTTTCAAGGTCGCGCCATTTTTTACCAGACTATCGCTTTTGTTTCCTCCCTTCCGTCATCTAGGCCTACGCTTCATCACAAGGGGGCTATAATGGTGATCTTTCTAAAATGCACATCTGATTTTGTTTACTCCCATTCTCAAAAACAAAAACAACAACAACGAAAGGCAGTCACCTCTGGACTGAAGCCACCACAGCCTGTAGGCAGGTTGCTGGACTCTGTGCTCCATCACCCAGGGCATTTGTGGCCACATGCAGTTAACAATTAATGCTGTAGGCCCACATGATGAGGGGAGTTGGAACTGAGGCCATTTCATGCAGCCAGGCCCTTCTATAGGCTACATTTACCAATTTATGAAGCTGCTAGGGAAATTTGTTTATCCTGACCTGGGCTTTAGGTAGTAAAATACATATATTCCTGGGAGTGTATTAGCAATGGTTCATCAGGGTTGAGGGCTAGAATTTACACTATCTCATCTTGGGACCAAAAATAGGCAAGCTGATAGTATCCTTAGGGCAGCTGACAAAAGCAAATATAAAACCTGTTCTGGAAAGATGTGTTCCCAAACCCATCCAGGATTTCCACAGATGAAGTCCCCTAAGATAAGCCAATATTTATTGAGGAATTACTCTGTGTCAGGCACTCTATTCTAAGGACATGTCATGTACTCATTCATTTAATGCCCATGGTAACTCAATGACTGGGTACAACGATCTTCTTTCACAGTTGAGGAAACTGATTAAAAAGTAGTGGATAAAGACTAAAAATAAGTATATTTTAAAAAGTATTATCTAGGGGTGCCTGGGTGGCTCAGTTGGTTAAGTGTCTGACTTCAGCTCAGGTCATGATCTCAAGGTCCGTGGGTTCGAGCCCCACATCGGGCTCCGTGCTGACAGCTCGGACCCTGGAGCCTGCTTCGGATTCTGTGTCTCCTTCTCTCTCGGTCCCTCCCCTGCTCACAGTCTGTCTGTCTGTCTCTCTCTCAAAAATAGACATTAAAAAATTAAACAAAAATAATTACACCTTAAAAGAAAAAAAAGGTATATCTAAAATACTGGTGTGAAAGAAGTAATCAAAAACTCCACAGTGTTAAAATAAATCACTGTTAAAACAATAGTCAGATTTGAAAAAAAAATTGTATTTCTAGAAATGAATGAATTTAAATTAAAACCTCAGGGGAAAATTAAACCATTAACTGGACTGCAGAAAGGAGAACTGGTAAAAAATAACATTATGAAAATACTTAGAGGGCAAAACAAATAGGTCATATTTCTAACAAGTTCCAAGAAAACAGAATAAAGAGAATAGAGGAAAATAAATAGTTACAGACATAACAGCTAGAATTCTTCTGTAATTGCTAAATGAAATGAATCATCATATTTGCAAAACATATCATAAAAGAAAAAATAAAGCCATGCCTACCCAAGTCATGTGAAACTGCATAACATCAGAGTCAAAAAGAAGATTTAAACGTAACCAAATAAAAAAGACAGATGACATGCAAGAGAATGACAATCAATGTAAAAATGAATCTCTCCAACAGCAAGGAAAGAAGCCAGAAAGTAAGAGACTAATATCTTCCAATTCTGTGACAAATAAAAGGTCAACATAAACTTTAACATAGCCAATGTATACTCAAGAGCGAAGGCCAAATAAAGATGGGGGGGGGGGGGTTGTTGCTAGAACGGGCTGAGGGTTTACTATTTAGAGAATACTGCAAAGGGAACTACTAATTGCTTTCAAGAATAAGAAATTAAAGGGGGCGCCTGCGTGGCTTAGTTGGTTGAGCATCCGACTTCAGCTCAGGTCATGAACCTGTGGCTTCTGAGTTCAAGCCTTGCATTGGACTCTGTGCTGACAGCTCAGAGCCTGGAGCCTGCTTTGGATTCTGTGTCTCCCTCTCTCTCCTTCCCTCCTCCACTCATGCTCCGTCTCTCTCAATCTCTCTCTCTCTCTCTCTTCCTCTCTCAAAAATAAATAAACATTAAAAATTTTTTTAAATATAAGAAATTAAAGGTGTAACATGCAAAAACCAATAGTGAGTGAACAAGGAACCAAAGTAAAATAAGCAGAATACGCTTAAAGAAATATTTCATACAAAAAACAAAAATAGTAAATTTCTAAGATACAAACAACAAGGTAATGTAAAATAAGTGTCTTGCAGATTAAAGAATTCTAAAGCATTTGCTTTGTTTGGAAAAAGGACATGGATGTTAATTAATGGTGGACTTTGATCTTTAAGTATCAAGATAAGCATTGAAAAGAAACCACTAAAAAAAATAGAAATAAAAAATTCGTATCTCCCAAGTTACTAAAAGAAAAAAATGAATTTTTAAGCATCTGACC
This sequence comes from Panthera uncia, assembly GCF_023721935.1. Lineage (NCBI taxonomy): Eukaryota > Metazoa > Chordata > Mammalia > Carnivora > Felidae > Panthera > Panthera uncia. The sequence continues at coordinate 32,316,105 of NC_064812.1, forward strand.
AAAAATATAAGTTTTGAACAGACTGTATAAAAGGATCTAATAATAATATACAAAATTATAAGGGAGAAATAAATAAAAGTAGGCCTATAATCGCAATAAATGCAAACAAGAAATACCCAGTTAATAGACCAAGAGTCTGAATTTAAATGTTTTAAAAAATCTGCCCGTATACTAAATTCAGGAGGCACGTCTAGAATAAGGAATTTTAAGGCAAATGATCATCACAATTAAAATTTTCTGCTGTGCAGAAGACAATGTCAAGAGAAAGATAAGAGAAGCCACAGACTGAGAGAAAATGTTTGCAAAAGACATACCTGACAAAGGTAGTTATCTAAAGTATAGAAACAAGTCTTAAAATCTGACAATAAGAAAACAAACCACCTGATTTACAAATGAGCCAAAGGCTTTAAGAGAGGCCTTATGAAAGAACACATACAGATGGCAAGTAAGCACATGGAAAGGTGCTCCGTATGTCATAGAGAAATGCAAATTAAAATCACGAGACACCACTGTACACCCGTTAAAATGGCCAAAATCTGGAACACTGACAACACCAAGTACTGGCAATAGGAATTCTCATTCATTGCTAGTGGGGAAAGAATATAGTACAGCCACTTTGGAAGGCAGTTTGGCAGTTTCTCACAAAACTAAACATACTCTTACCAGACAATCCAGCAATCACACCCCTTGGTGTTTACCCAACGGCGGTGAAAATTTATGTCCACTCAAAAACCTACACATGGATGTTGCCTTAGTTTGTTCAGGCTGCTATAACAAAAATATCAGCAACTGGGTGGCTTAAAAACCACATTTATTCCTCGCAGTTCTGGAAGATGAGAAGGCAAAGATCAAATCACTAGCTAACCTGGTACCTGGTGATGGCCCACTTCCTCACTGATGGTTGTCTTCTCACTGTAACCGCACCTAAAAGATGCGATGAGCTAGCTCCCCAAGGTCTCTTTAATAAGGGCACTAATCCCAATCAGGAAAGCTCTAGCCTCATCCTCGAATCACCTCCCAAAGGTCCTACCTCCTAATACCATCACCTTGGTGTTACCATTTCAACAAATGAATGGGGTGTGGGGAGCATTCAATCCATAGCAGGTGTTTAGAGCAACTTTACTCACCATTGCCAAACTGCTCAAAAAAATAAGTTGTTTCATTTTATTTTTAATCTTTTAAATGTTTATTTATTTATTTTCAGAGAGAGAATGCATGCCAGCATGAGCAGGGCAGGGGCAAGAGAGGGGGAGAGAGAATCCCAAGGGGGCTCCACACTCAGAGCAGAGCCCAACATGGGGCTCAATCTCATGAACAGTGAGATCATGAAACAGTGAGCTGAAATCAAGGTTAAGATACTTAACCAACTGAGTCACCCAGGTGCTCCTTAAAAACAAAAAATTCATGTTTACTTATTTTGAGAGTGAGAGAGAGAGAAAGAGAGAGACAAGTGAGTGAGCACAAGCAGGGAAGAGGCAGAGGTTAAGGAACTCTGTTTTTAAAAAAAGGCTAAGGAACAGAGAAATTCTACAAGAAAAATACTATATAAGAATAAACAGAGTTATGGCAAATAAATCATTTTTAAGGATAAAGAGAGTAATAAGTTGATTATTGAAGTAATACTTCACCAGGAAACAAAAATTGACTTGCATGCACTTAATAGTACAGCCTCAAAATACATAAAATAAAATTTAGTGAAACAAGACAAAAGCTGACAAATCCGTGCAATGTGCTTCTTATCTGAGCAACAACTAAATGCTTACTTGCTTACTTAAGACCCCTTCTTACTATATGGATGCCATTCTCGGGGCAGATCCACCAGCAGCTGCTATAGACTGAACTGTGTCCTTCCAAAATTCATGTGTTGAAGCCTTAACTCCCAACGTCACGGTGTCTGGAGATAGTGACTGTATGGAAGTCATTAAGGTTAAAAGAGTTCATAAGGGTAGGGTTCCATCTGATAAGATTGGTGTCCTTATAAGAAGAGGGAGAGAAATCAGAGCACTTTCTCACTGGACTTGCTCATTCTGAGGAAAGGCCATAAGAGCACACAAGAATATGGTCTTCTGCAAGCCAGAAAGAGAGCCCTCACCAGAACTCGACCATGGGGCACTCTGATCTCAGATTTCCAGCCTGCAATAATGTGAGAAAATTAATTTAAGCCACCTTGTCTATGGTATTTTGGTATGGCAGCCCTCGCTGACTACCAGAATGGCAAAGCCCATGATGAAAATGAAAGGAAGCAACACAGCCCAGGTGTTTAAACGTATTCTTCTTACATTGAAAGTATGAGGTAATATGTTCTCCCAGAGGTCTTTTACTTTGACCTTTGCTTCCACTCATTTTCTGAACTGAATTCTCGGGGAATGTAATCCCATAGTGTCATCATTCATTAATTGCGTGCAGTTATTATTCATGAAAATGTTTCTTTTCCCCCAAAAGGACCCTTTTCAAAACTTGTGCAGTATATGCTTTTCCCCCCAGAATGTGCTTTTTTAAATTGTTTTGGTTTTTTTTGCCTTCTAGTCTAGTGCTAGAATGTCTAGCACATACCCATTGCATGAGCTCCATAAATCCTTGCTGATCAAAGAGAAAAATAAAACTTTAGTTGATAGCAAGGATTCAAATAAGAAGAAAGAATAGAAATTGAATCCCACATAACTTACTTTCTCTGAGGGAACACATACACCTGGAATCTGCGATCATACTGGCACAATCCCTGAGATTGTTGAGATAGAGCTATATTAGGAGGTGCAGGAGTGTGCAATATAACTGCCGTGTAAGTGGAAGATATGTGCATGAATGCAGGCATAGGAAGATGAGATGATTCTGAAAGGGAGAAAGAAGTGGCAAATTAGATAAGGTATCACTGCTCTCTGGATAAATATTGCTCTTTTCTTCCAAACACCATGCGGTTCAGAGAGCTGGGCATAAGATATATGGCTGCTCCCTGCTCCCCTGCAAACCATGAAACAGAATTTAAAATTTACATGAGTCAAATGAAGCTCTGAGCAGCTACCTATGAGACAGCCATTGACAAGAAAACAATGTGCTACCATAATCATCCACTCTCAAAAGATTATCACGGTAATAACTGAGCTTACAGCTCGTGGTTACCTACCACACTATTTAATGCTCAATGGGGGATTCAAGCGACTCACCAACATGGCAGAACTTTGATTTACGCACTGTAATAAAAGCAGCTTTGAAACAAAAGGAGACTAAAACAATCTGGATATCCGATATATACAAGAATTGGTTGAATTTTACATTACAGCTGTCATTCCAAAAGTACTAGCTGTCATTCCAAAAAAAGCCCACCAAGCATGCAGTCACGGGTGTCTGTAAACATGTTTAACCATATATCTTCAGGTTACAGAAAAGCAATGCCGTAGATTCTGCCAGACAAATAAACTTCTAATGGCTTTTACCTCCGGAAGTGTAAAACATTCCTTTATTTCCAATAACAATGGAGCCAATGAATTGCCAAAAGAGAAAAGCAACAAGTACTTCTAACAATTTCCTCCTTGTTCATAATGTCTGACTCGAAGCCACTGTGCTTCAAGAATGCTAGCATTAACTATTTCACTAGTCATATAGGCTCAAATTAAGTCACATTTATCTTAAAACTAATTACTATAGAAATTACCACATTATTTAAGTGGCTTAGAAGAAAGAAAACATTTTTGGCCATTACCTTCTATGTGTAAGGCACAGAATAGGGATCCGGAAGAGCGTACCATCTACATTTTTTAAAACCTTCCTGCCCCCCCACGCCTGAGTGGCTCAGTCAGTTGGGCGTCCGACTTCGGCTCAGGTCATGATCTTGCAGTTTCTGAGTTCGGGCCCTGCGTGGGGCTCTGTGCTGACAGCTCGGGGCCTGCAGCCTGCTTCGAATTCTGTGTCTCCCTCTCTCTCTGCCCCTCCCTTGCTTATACTCTGCCTCTCTCTCTCAAAAATAAATAAATGTTAAAAAAGAATTTAAAACATACCTCCCCCCCCCAAAATTTATAATCTCAAAAAAATGACATATTGGGGAAAATTAAAATAACTGTTATTTTTTAAAAGTAAGCAAGAGCCTTTGTTAGTGTCCTCACAATGAGACTAGCTTCCACATATCAATCTGAATGTTAACTTCAATCTAAGGATCGTAAAATTGAGTAAATGTAAAACCAACCTCAGAGTATGATGAAGCACCCAACAGACTTCACCATTATGTCAGCTAAGAACACGACACAGTATTTCAGATTGTATGGTTCCTGAGCACAACACTATAATAGAAAAGTTAACTTCCTGTCAAAAAGGTCTCCTTATTTTTCCAGGCTACATATTGCTGAACTATGAAGACCAACCAGAAAAAAAGAAAAACAGTGCATTTGTGATCTTGGGTTTCTTCTTCATTCTCAGTGACATGCTTTGGGGGACAAAACTGAGAATGTTGTTTTCGTTGAGCTCCAGGAAAGACCTTCTCCATTACAGAGTTAATATTCACAGGGATAAGGCTTGGGAATCCACTGGTGTCCCTAAAGGGGATTCTTATTTATCTCCGATCTCACAAAAGCATAAAGTCTTCTATCATCAAGAAGCCTCAAACTATAAAAGTAAGGGACAAAACTCTGCTCCCAACCCACCTTGATCATTCTTACGAGGAATCAGGACCATTGGGAGGCTTATTATTTTAGCTATCCCTCACTCTGGCATCTACAGGTGTGAGTAGAGTGCCACCAGGCCATGAGGAGAGTAGAGGACAGTAAGTCCTTTTGACACATTCCACTCTTACACAATAAGACAGATAGGTAGAAACGTAGATTTTTAAAACATCTGCATAGTATTTTAGCAATATAGTTTACATAAGCATTTCAACAAACATCATCATTCAACCTTCAAGTCAGCTTTAAGTGACAGTTTATGTTAAAAAATGAAACATTACACTAGAAAAACTAAAGCCATTATTCAATACCACACCGCTAGGAAGTACAGGGCTGAGGGCTGACACTTGCACTGAGGTGTGCGGACTTCAATTCCCATGTTCAACAGCAGTTAAATGGAAGATGTCTAATTAGGAAAACAATGTATTAGAATTATGTCAAATGACTCATTGTTACTTTGCAAATTTGGATCAGAGTTCCAAGTTATTATTTAAAGAATTCATTTCCCCTGGATCCAAAATTAATTAAACAACTCTTATTATTGAGCTAAGTGTATTGTGCTTTAAGGAAAGAAGCGATGACTATAACCTTTAATCCTGAATGACCCAGACAGAAAACTCAAGAGTAGTGGTTCGATGGAAATACTTTAAGTATATCAGAGACCCAGTTTCTAGCTTCAGATCTGCCCCAACTAGTTATATAACCTTGAGAAAGTCACATAAATTATTTGGGCCGAAGTTTCCACTTTCATACAATGGGGCAGCCATTATAAGTGCACATAATCATTGCTATGCTATAATTTTTAAGATCATCACTAATAGCTATGTCATAAGAAAATTTTCGAAAATCATTGCATACACTTCTGTAAAAACATTTTACTTCTTCGACTCACAAAATGCCATTTAATTTGGTAATCTTATGGTAGACAGTCTTTAATTCCCTGCTTATACGACGGTCATCAGAAAGAAATCAGCTGACTGAAATTATTTTATTATAGTTCAATATTAAATGCAAGTTAACCAATTTCCCAGGTTCTTGGAAAATGTACCAAAAATCCACTGCTAGCTGAAAATATATCATATTGAAGAATACTTTCATCCGTCACTTCATTATATTTTTATTAAAAGTAAAAGTTCCCAGTTTTTCCACGTAGAGTAAAAAGTTTAGGGGCATCTGGGTGACTCAGTTGGTTAAGCGTCCAAGTCTTGGTTTTGGCTCAGGTCACGATCTCACAGTTTTGTGAGTTTGAGCCCCCACTATGTCGGGCTCTGTGCCGGCAATGCAGAGCCTGCTCGGGATTCCCTCTCTCCCTCTCTCTCTGCCCCTCCCCCACTCGTGCTTTCTTTCTCTCAAAATAAATAAATAAACTTAAAAAAAATTTTAAGCAAGTATGACTTCATCGCCTTAAGCACAAATAAAGACCGAATGGAGAGTTCACACCTATTTGCACAGACTTCAGTTCTTACTGACCTGTGGAATGTCACAGGGTTTCACGCAAAGATGCCTTGTGTCCTGTGCCCTGGGATGGGACCCACATGTGAAACCTATAGCGATTACAGTGACCATCTTCCCAGGCCCCAAACTCTCCCTATAACCACCCCCACCTGACTCTTCAGCCGAATCACTACCTGAGCATGCTAATTTTAAAAGACATATTTTTACTTTATTTTTATAAATATTTACTTATTTTGAGACACAGAGAGAGAGAGTATGCAAGCAGGAGTGGGGCAGAGAGAGAGAGACAGAGAGAGAGAGAGAGAGAGAGACAGACAGACAGACAGACAGAGGGAGAGAGAATCCCAAGCAGACACTGAGATGTCAGCATAGAGTCCCACACGGGGCTCCATCTCATGAACCATGAGATCATGACCTGAGCCGAAATCGAGAACAGATGCTTAACTGACTGAGCCACCCAGGCGCCCCTAAAAGGCTTATTGTTAAATGCCAAGAAGCAATGTCAAGTTCTGCCTTCATTGACTCAAATATTGATCAACTGCCGATTATAGGTCAAACCCTATGCTAATCACCGGTGATAAGAGGGGAAGTGAGGTAAACAAGACCCCCATGCCACAGTGCTTCCAGTCGGTTAGGAGAAGAGAGAAAATTGTGCAACCTGCTAACTTAAAGGACAGTATGTGCCGTGAGGAGGAGGAGGGGGGAGTATGGTGAAAGCAATCAAACGGCTTTGAGGAGAACCATTTTAAGAGCAACTAAACGGCACGTGTGCTGTTCAAAATGGTGTGCCTGGCATCAGCCAGCATAATATTTGACACAGGCTTCTGACTCAGGCACACATCAACATCTTGTATAGAGGTCTCCCAAAATACCAAGATCTCCAAAGCCATTCCATGAAGTTCTGACTCTACAGGTCTGGCTAGGCATGGTTTTATAAAGCCCCAATTAAGTAGTTATGATAGATACCTCATTCTGAGCACTACTTCCTCAATAATTTATCTTTTCAAGGCTTGGTTTTTGAAGCTCTAGATTTTTTAAACATAAATCCCAAAATTAAATGGGAAAATTGAAAGCTGCCTTGGAAGATAGCAGGCATTTCTCGAAATCAATCAGCAAACCGGTAGAAACTCGCTGTTGAAAGTTAACAGTGGCTGAACAATTTTGTTTCACCACTTATTTGTGTGAAAAAGTATTTGCTAATGACTTCCAGACATACTGTTAATAATACCCTTCCAGTTTCATGAAATTTTTAACCATGCGTATCCAGAATTATCTTAAATCTAGGCCAGTTTCTTCCTCAGCTTAAATCTTTTGGCACTTGCAAATTTTCTTTGGCTATAGTATTATGACTGGACACTTAATATTTCCTCAGCAAATCACAAGGACTGAGCAGTTCAAACACTTAATCTCTGCTAACAATCAGAGGCTTTATGTTAAACTTGTACATTCAAGCTGTTTAAAATTGATGGCGTTTATTTATTATGTGTACAGGGTACTAAGAAGAAGCACCCAAGTGTTTCCTAATTTCCAGGTCAATCATAACTTCACTACTCACTGGTTGAGAATCGTAACAATAAGAAGCAGAAAGGTTCTTTACAAGAGGTTAGGGATTTTCCTTGGAAAGGTTGTCTCCTGGTTATAAAATTAGAGAGAGGGAAGAATTAAAATGATTATGCTCTAAAAATGACTTAGTAGAAGTGACAGGTTTTTTTTTTTAGCCTAAATATTTTTTAAGTACCAAATTTGTCACTCCTGGAAGTTATATGTTACTAACTGTAAAATCACTTTATTGCAGCAGTAAAAGAAATGAAGTACTTTTAGCCAATGTTTTTCAATAAATCAGGAACTTTGTATTAAATCCACATTTTATTTGCTTATATGGACGTTCTTTTATTTTGACTGACTTGGTACAGAGTACTGAATCACAGAATGAGGTGCTTCTGAGAAACCCACATGCTCAGGAGGTGGGTTCCCCTGAGGACAATAGACCCAGAGAGCTGAGACAAAATAAAAAGAAAAAAAAAAAAAAAGAAAAAGAAAAAGAAGAAGCTGAAAGTGCTCTGTTTGAATTGACAAAAGGGGTATTCATCCAGGATGGATATTTTTAAAGCCACATTCTCCCATATGATCATTTATACACTCAACTAATCATAAGATTGTTTTAATTGCCTTGATTTTAAATATTTATTCACCTATTAGGTTTGCAAATTATCATGTAATTGAGTATTAGCTAGTAGCTAATAATGATATACTAAAAACTAGATTATAAGAAGTTAAATTATCTATATTTTATTTTATTTTATTTTATTTTTTTTAATTTTTTTTTTCAACGTTTTTTATTTATTTTTGGGACAGAGAGAGACAGAGCATGAACGGGGGAGGGGCAGAGAGAGAGGGAGACACAGAATCAGAAGCAGGCTCCAGGCTCTGAGCCATCAGCCCAGAGCCCGACGCGGGGCTCGAACTCACGGACCGCGAGATCGTGACCTGGCTGAAGTCGGACGCTTAACCGACTGCGCCACCCAGGCGCCCCAAATTATCTATATTTTATATGCAGTCCTTATTTTTTGTTTTTTTTTTAATTTTAATGTTTATTTTTGAGAGAGAGAGAGAGAGAGAGAGACAGAGCGTGAGCGGGGGAGGGGCAGAGAGAGAGGGAGACACAGAATCTGAAGCAGGCTCCAGGCTCTGAACCATCAGCACAGAGCCCAACGTGGGGCTCGAACTCGTCAACCGCGAGATCATGACCTGCACCGAAGTCGGAGGCTCAACCGACTGAGCCACCCAGGCGCCCCCCTTTTTTTTTTTTTAATATATAAGGGGTTTTATGCTGGTTGCTTCTTGATCTTTTTTTTTTTTAACTTACCATTGACATGAAGAGATAGGAAAAGAAAGGGAAAATGAAAAAAGGAGGCAAATCACAAATCTTCTAAATTTGTTGCCCAGTGGCATCTCAGTTTAAAATGTTGACACTATTTTAAACTGTTGGTTGACATTAAGTGACTTAATTCATAGTGGCTTTACATACTTCCTGATGCTTGTCAACACGAGTAATTGAGAACTAGCTGCTGCTGAATGCTGGACTGAAAACCAAAGGCTGTCAGCAGAACCCTCCGTCAGCCTGAAAGCAAAGTGATTCAGGATATAGGTCTACTGTATAGCATTTCCCCGGAATAAAAGTTTGAGATCGAAAAACATTAACTGAAGAGACTGAAACAAAGGCTGAAACTGAAAACTAGAAACAAAATCTTTGGATCTTACACAGGCGCAGTAGTCACTTACACAGGACCATGTCCAGCTTAGTCACTTTGTTAATGGACTACCAAGTATATGATCATAATCTAATATAAATCAATTATAACTAAACCACCACAGTAAAACTGCCATATGGCAGGGTAGCCTGTTTAAGGCAGCAGAGCCCCATAAGTGCTTTGGAACTTTTCCAATCTAAGCTGCAAAACCAAAGACTAAAGTCAATTACATTCTCTCTCCACTATTAAAAGCTACTGTAATTGCACAGGTGTGAATATGTATCTCTGTGTGTGTATATTATATGTAAGTTTGTGTGTATACATATACATTTTTTATAGAAGGGTAATAAATGCATTAATACAAAGTAATTTTTCTGTCTGAGTGCCCATATTTCTAAAGGCTTTGGAAGGGAGAGAGAAATACATTACTTTAATTCTATTACCCTACAGGGATTCCCTCTAAATATAAAAGATTGTTACAGTAGCGATCCTAACTCAGTGAACTTAAACTTGTCTTTAGTTCTTCATGTAATCTGCAGCACAGTTGATTCTTTTCTTCCTCTTTAACTGCTAAAATTGAATATATCTCAAACCACTAAGTATTCACTGAGCATCTATTGTGTTTGCAACATTCTGCTGGGCTCCTTTGGGGATATAAAGAGGTGGTCAGCTAGTTAGGGAGATAAGATACAAACACATAAAATGTTTAAAACACAATGGTAAACATCAGTTTATAAGAATAAGATTTAAAACGCCACAAAATGGTATTTGATTCATTACCAAATAAACTCCGTGGCAACCATTGTTGCCACAACCACTCCCTCCACCCCCCCACCCTCACCCCCACCCCCGCCCCCAGGAGAGAGAAACATCATTGAAGATGCTGTCTAGGGTAGGAGACAAGGTCATATTCCAAATGAGTGAAATCAAAGGGATAGAAAATATGAAATACAGGAAGTGTTTAGAAGTCAGATGTCATAGGGTTGTTTTTATATGTAAATTGTTCTCCAGGTATAGAAATTAAGTTGCACTAACTCTAATCCCTAATGATTCAGTGACATGCATTTTGTGATACTGGTTGAGGATAATGTTTACTAAGTAAACCATTAGGAGTATTTACATGGATGAAGCAACGGATTGATAACTTAGTTCTTTCAGATTCCCCAGTAGTTTTTATGTTTTAACTTGGTGGTTCCAAGCAAATAATAAGAGAGGGATAACTATGCTTATGTGTAAAACCATACCACAAATATCATTCTGATTCTTTGAAGGCATATTGGGGTACTAAGATCTACTTTTTTTCTCACATGTTTTATCCAATTAAATATAAGGCCATTAAAGCTCATTGGCCTCCAATTTATTTTGCAGGTGCCTATGCAAGTTCTCAAAGATTACTGTCCATAAAAACGTTTCATTTATCTGGGGTGGTGCTCAAATAGTCCACTGACGACATTTTGTGAAACACTGGCCTAGAAAACTGGGGTCTTGGGTAATAATCCAAATGATTCTGTGAGGTCAAATGCTGGCAGTTTAATCTAAATTATTTTTATGACAGGGGTGCTGGGTGGCTCAGTCAGTTAAGTGCCCAACTTTCAGCTCAGGTCATGATCTCACAGTTTGTGAGTTTGAGTCCCGCATCAGGCTCTGTGCTGACAAGCCCAGAGCCTGGAGCCTGCTTCGAATTCTGTGTCTCCCTCTCTCTCTGCCCCTCCCCCGCTCATGCTCCGTCTCCCTCTGTCTCAAAAATAAGTATTAAAAAAAATTCAAGGGGCGCCTGGGTGGCGCAGTCGGTTAAGCGTCCGACTTCAGCCAGGTCACGATCTCGCGGTCTGTGAGTTCGAGCCCCGCGTCAGGCTCTGGGCTGATGGCTCGGAGCCTGGAGCCTGCTTCCGATTCTGTATCTCCCTCTCTCTCTGCCCCTCCCCCGTTCATGCTCTGTCTCTCTCTGTCCCAAAAATAAATAAAAAACGTTGAAAAAAAAAATTTTTTTTTAAATTAAAAAAATTCAAAAAAAATAACTTTTATCATAAAGAGACTATGCAGGTATATTAGAATTTAGCAATAGTACTGACAGAGTTATACTTAAATAGAGCTTCAGCTCTTGCCAGAAATGAAATCCCAAGCAATAAATGGAGAATATCAGTGCAGAACTTAAGACAAAGCCCTCCAAAAGCAAGTTTTTGTTTTGGGGAATATGGAAAGCGTTCTGATTCTGTTACAGTCCTGCCTCCACCCCTCACCACCATCCCATTCCTTTGGGCGAAACATATTAGCGCTTGACCAGCCACACTGTACATAGTGATGAGCAGACTTGATATCCCATTAATCCTGCCATGAGTTAGCTCCTCCATGCCCAAAAGGATTCTGCCCAAATGTGATATCACTTTAAATATTTTTTTTAATTAATATATTTATTTTGAGAGAGAGCAGCCAAGTGGGGAAGGGGCAAAGAGAGAGGGACAGAGAGAGAATCCCAAGCAGGCTCCATACCATCAGCACAGAACCCAACATGGGGCTTGAACCCACAAACCACAAGATCATGACCTGAGCCGAAGTCAGACGCTTAACCAACTAAGCCACCCAGGCGCCCCGAAACATGGTATCACTTTAGAGTGGAAGAGACTGATGAACTTCTTAGTGTTCCTTTGGGATTTTGGTTATACTCCTCAAATGGTGGCCACTACGAGACATCCAAATGAGATATGTTTCTGACTCTCTTCACTCAGTAACTTTTCATTCAGCAACTTAAGTGACAAATAGTGTATCTTGCTCATAATGTATACAAATCACATAGACAGAAAAATCATCACTGTACAATTCTTTCCTAAAACTGACATTGAGCATTTCAGAATTTGGCGAGGAAAGTACGTTCAGAGACGGAACCAAGCAAACAAGAGAGTGTGCTTAACACATTTAAGGATTTAGAAGCAGAATGAAACTGACAGATCTAGGAAAGTTAAAGTGCTGCTTGAAATTTTCCAAAGCAATAGGCTGGACAGAGATTTCAGGTACATAATCATATGATCAAAGAAACAAAAGTAAAATTTAACAGAGCAGAGGTAATAAACCTTTTTTAAAAATGTGAGCCATTATTTTAAAGGAAATATGATTGGTAGTAGGGAATTTAAAATGACTGTAATTTAGTAATTTTTTTTTAAAGGAAACAATGTAAGGGGCACCTGGGTGGCTCAGTCAGTTAAGCATCTGACTTCGGCTCAGGTCATGATCTTGTGGTTCGTGAGTTCGAGCCCCGCGTCGGGCTCTGTGATGTGAGCACAGAGCCGACTTCGGTTCCTCTTCCCCCTCTTTCCCTTCCCCTCCCCCACGCGTGCTCTCTCAAAACTAAACAAACATTAAAAAAAGGAAACAATGTAAAATAACAAAATATATTAAAATTAAGATCAGGGAACATAAAACTTAATATAATTAATTGATATTAATCAATAAAGTATATACGTACAACTTTTTACATATCTATATGCTATTTTCAATGCTTTACATGTATTAAGTCACTCGATATTCCCAATAACCCTACAGGGCAGACAAATTTTGGCCCATGTTGTTGATGAAAATACTGAGGCACAGTAAAGTAATTTACTTGCCAAAGGTCATCTAGTTAGAAGAGCAGGAGCCAAGATGGGAAGCTGACACATCATCTTGGCTCCCAAGTCTCTGTTCTTGTTATGTCCTACTTCATTTCTCTCAAAGAAGAAAAACTAGGAGGAGGAGGGGAGGAGAAAGGGAAGGGTGGAGGAGGAAGAGAACAAGAAGGAGAAAAAGGAAGAGGAAAATTTACAGAGAAAGAAAATAGGAGTTTCAAAGTACTTTAATATATTGTTAACTTCTTGAATATAGCCATTACATGTGACATCTTTTATACCCAGTGCACCTAGCACAGCCTTACTCATCATTGCCACAACAATAGCTAATATTCATTAAGTACTTACTGGGTAGCGAAATGGGAATATTTTAAATGACAATAGTAATTATAATACTAAATATCTTTGCACATTTATTCTGTACCAGGCACTTTACATGAATTAGCTCATTTAACCCTCAGAGGAGCTAGGTGGCTTTGCGACATTGGGCAAATTACAAAAATATATAACCTCATAAATAAAATATGGGATTAATGACAGTCTCAACATCCCAGTGTTTTATGAGACTGAATGAATTAACAAAGTTAAAATGTTTAAAACTCACTTGAATGTAATACATTCACAACAAACTTAGATGTTCTCACTTGTTATTGGTATAATTAGTATTATTTCTGTTGCACAGATGAGGGCTTGCTCAAGTCCTCAGAGCTTGGAGGTAAGGACACCAATATCTGAAGTCAGGCAGTGTGACTTCAGAGCCCTCCACATTACAAGTTCACAATAAATATTTGTTGACTGCATGAATGGAGGGATGAATACATGAGCTGGAGAGATATGGGCAGATAGAAAAGAAACCAGCTAGGTAGAAATTGAAGAGAGAAGGAAAGTGGGATAGTCAGTGATAAAAACAGGAGAAGGGAATTGAGAGAGAGGGGAAGGAGAAGAAGGGTAAGAAGATGTGGAACAAGAAGAGAAGTTCATTACAGGGAATTCTCAGATAATAGTGAGGTCATTTTCTTTTAATCACAAGCTTCAATTAATCTAAGAGCAAGCACTCTGAAATACTAGAGATCATACTGAGAGAATTAAAGGCGACATTAAAGCAGATTCACCTTGAAGTTAGCAAAACTTATTATAGAAATGGGCAAAGATAATAGGAAAAAATACCTGGTGACATGGCTCCATGATCAAAGTAGTTATAATACCTCTAAGCTACAATGTTTCCAGATTTACATGCCCTGAGGAGGTCTCCCCCCCACCATGAGTCCCTCAGTCCATGGGACAAATGAGAATTTTGAGCTTTGAAAGGTTTTCACAAAGAAATCTCTCACATAAAAATAAATTAAATAAATAAATAAATAAATAAATAAGCACTCTGTATTCAGCAGAGAAGTTGAGAGGAACGTAGAAAGAATTAATGGTTCTAAGATTGGTGAGTTTTAGAACAACCACCGTGGTGATTTACATACAAGGTTATCTGGAAATAAATACAATAGCCAATAATCCCTTACATTTGAAATGATGCCAATAAAGTTGTAAGATTTTCTTGGGTCCTTAGATGCTAAGAGGATTGCCTGACATTTTGCTTATTAAATACCTGGCACAATGCCTCATACAGAATAAATGCTCACTTAATCCATATGAACTGTTTTTTTCCCCAGGGCTATAAGTAGCACGAATAGAGACTGCCTAGAGACTCACAGAGGTTAAACCATTTAAGGCACTAATGACTCTGTATAATGTTGAAATGGTAGGTTGTGGAGCTGAGACTGAGTAAGACTGGAAATGAAGCCAGGAGTTCTGCAGGCTCCACAGTCAGGAAATGCACAGATGGTTATAAACAGAGAAGGGACTTCCTGAGTGTGTGGCAATGATTCTGGGTAATGGAGAGGAATGAAGTGTGGTTGTATATGAAGACTGACTCAGGTGAAGGAGGACATGGCACCACCACACCCCCCCCCCCGCCCCCCCAGACAAAGGTAGCTGTGAACTTACAGCAAGGTGATGGTCACAAATACAATGAAGTAGCCAGGGATGATGGAGGTCCTCTAGAAGGAAAGCTAGAAAATGGCAGGTGGATGTTGACTAACACTGGCAAGATTCTCAAGGGAAACATGAGATTAGCAGGTGACAACAGAGGAAAAAGTGTCTGGCTAAAGGGCAAAGGAAGTGGAGTCACCAGGAAGTCTGGGCACGAGAAGAGTAAGTATGGTGTGTTGAACAAAGAAGATAAAGCTGTGGTCTAGATGGAGCAGTGGGTAGTGATAAGACAGCCCAACAAAGAGCAATGAGATAAGGGATCTGAGAGATGGTGAAGACACAAGTGGTGATGAGGAAATGAGAGATTCTCCCTTAAGAAGGTATTGAGAGTAGTAATAAAATGAGCGAAGTTTAAAACACTGAGGTTGGGCAGATGGCCAAACTACCTTTTCCTTCCAGGAAACCATATGGTCCTTCAGAGATTAAGTGTACTGCTTTTGCAACCATTAAAATCAACACTGTTTCTAAAATGTCTTGAGGGACGCCTGGGTGTCTCAGTCGGTTAAGAGGTCAACTTTGGCTCAGGTCATGATCTCATGGTTCATGGGTTCAAGCCCTGCGTCAGGCTCTGTGCTGACAGCTCAGAGCCTGGAGCCTGCTTCAGATTTTCTGTCTCCCTGTCTCTCTGCCCCTCCCCTGCTCACACACACACACTCTCTCTCTCAAAAATAAATAATAAGTATTAAAAAAGTTTAAAAAATAAAATGTCTTGATATATTTGATGGTGAGTCAATGGACTGTAAGCAATTCATAGTGGAGAGCAAGATCCATGAAACTAGCAATTGTTTCTATTTTGCTGACCAAGCTATTCTCACTGCTCAGTTGGAATTCCCATTACACATACAGAAGTTCAGTAAATAATTTACTAACCCACTGGACTTAACATTTTTTATTTTATTTATTTATTTTTTATTTGAGAGGAAGGGGGGACAGAGAGGGAGAGAGAGAATCTGAAGTAGACTCCACGTTCAACATGGAGCCCAACATGGAACTCGATCCCACAATCCTGGGGTCACGACCTAAGAAGAAATCGGGAGTTGGACACTTAACCGACTAAGCCACCCATGCACCCCATGGGCTTAACATTTTTTAAAAGCCAGTGAGAACCAGTAGTCTTTGGGATGATAATAAAAACAACAGTAATTCAAGAATGGAGTCCTTCTATGTGGGGGGCATATACAAATCAGGCTTCCTTTTATTTAAGCCATGCTTTGAGTATAATTTGTAGCTTTATTATCCCCATTTGCTATGAGAAAATTGAGGATGAGAGGCATGAAGTAACTTAGCAAAAATCACTCTCATGCCAAGATTCTTATTTTTCACGTTGGCAAAAGAGTTCTTTAAGGATGAGGAATATATTTGGGAATCATCAGGCTTAAGGTCAGAGTTCTCTGCCCAAACTTGCTGTCATCTGTCTTTAATGGTAAAGGTGTCAGAGGGGCGCCTGGGTGGCTCAGTCGGTTAAGCCTCTGACTTCGGCTCAGGTCACCTTCTCCCGGTTCGTGAGTTCGAGCCCGCGTCGGGCTCTGTGCTGACAGCTCGGAGCCTGGAGCCTGCTTCGGATTCTGTGTCTCCCTCTCTCTCTGGCCCTTCGCCTCTCGACCTCTGTCTCTCTCTCTCTCTCTCTCAAAAGTAAAATAAAAAAAAAAATTAAAAAAAATTTTTTAAAACAATGGTAAAGGTGTCGGATAGTGTCTCCTGCAGTTCTCCATCTAACCACACCTGCATCATGGTTGGGAGGAAGTAGCGTATCACCTGACCTGTTTAATGTGCACGGCACATCTTTGAGGTAGGCACCATTTCCATGAGGAAACCAAAATTCAGAGCTGGTAGGAAATTTTCTAAAGTCATTCAACTAATAAGTAATGGAACATTGAGCCAGGATTTGAACCCAGTTTTTGTACGGATAAACATTCTAGGCTTTTCTTTTTCTATCCTATTATAATTTCAGAATTTTTGTTTGATGCTGGACTCATCAATAGCCATGTGGTCTCCTGTACTCTTAGAACAAAAAACTTCCTCCAAGTAAGAGTATAAGGCAACTTAAAAAAATAATTTCACTTGGCATTTATTCTCAAGTATGTAATTATATGTAGGGTAAAATGATATCACTTTAAAAGGCAACAACAAAAAAATCAGTTACAATCTAAAGTAATGACATTTCAGTATGGGTAACCTGGTCAGATGATGAACTCCTTCTGTGTTTTATAAACCTTCCGCGGTGTAAAAAAGCCTATGAAAATAATAATGAGAAAAAGGGTTTTGTGTATATGTAAATAGAAAGGCACAATGAAAAGAAATGGAAATAAAGTAACCAAATTATTCATTGGTTAAATATATAAGACCAGCTTTAGAACATTACTGACATCCAAAACATAAAAATGTGTAGGAAACCATAAAATTGACTAATAATTAGCTGATAGCTTATAGAAATTGTCTTAATTTATATTTTTATTGTTGTTTTAAACAGTTTTGAGAGTATTCAATATGCATTCATTAAAAGGGTTTAATCCTATAATTTCTTACCATTTTCTCCAATAACACATGAATATGATTTTAAAATAATGTTTTACAGATGAGAAATGATGTTTTCCACAGATGAGAAAAGATGTTATAGCTAACACATCTGTACTCTCATAAAAATAGAAATTAGTTTGGCAAAGAAAATGCATTCATATTAAAATATTACGAATTAAATGTAATATCATAAAACCTCTACCTAAGAAAGCCATGAAGTTAAACCATTCATCACACATATTTAATGAGGCATTGTCTCTAATATTGGCTATTTCCTACAAAAGAAGACATACAGCAAAAAAGTCTTCATTCTTAAAACACCCTTGCCTGAATGTTTAGGCAAATGTACTTGAATTAGAAAAAATTTTATTAAATTATTGTAATACTTTTATTCAGACTTTGTCTATCCCAAAGCAATTTTCCTTTAAGAAGTCACTACCAACTTATTAAGCAATGCATACATATTTATAATCAAATATTTGGATCAATATTTTATTTCCTAATACAAAGGTTTTTAAAATTCAAAATGAGGTGGCTAGCTCAATCCCACACATCCCAAATCTTAAAACTGCCATTGCAATAGAAATGCCAAATGTCCAGGTCACGATCTCGCGGTCTGTGAGTTCGAGCCCCGCGTCGGGCTCTGGGCTGATGGCTCGGAGCCTGGAGCCTGTTTCCGATTCTGTGTCTCCCTCTCTCTCTGCCCCTCCCCCGTTCATGCTCTGTCTCTCTCTGTCCCAAAAATAAATAAAAAACGTTGAAAAAAAAATTTAAAAAAAAAAAAAAAAAAAAAAAAGAAATGCCAAATGCCTTCCTGAAGCATCTATTTTAAACCTCCCCAAGTGAAATTCCAACCGCTGTATCCAGTGTCACAAAAAAGCATTTGCAAATAGTTAGCTTTTCAACTGTATAATTCAACTCTTTATGTCAACTAAATAGTTCAACTAGGTGTATCAAATATATATTTTAAATGGATAATATAAAATATAGAAGTATAATTTCTACAAATACAGCTTTAGTATTTGTTGGCTTTGCATTTTTAGTGACTTAAAAATAAGAAACAATTTTATTTTTTGAAAAGTAAATAAAGAGGCATCTATAAATAAAGATGCATAGAAACTACGCTTCCCTTTTTCCTTTAGCATATAATGTACAGATAGATATAGATGTAGTTATATAGTTCTACACTAAATTAGTCCAAAACACTTGTGATTGGGGCTAAGTTAATTGGCCATCTCATTTTTAAACTAATTTCCATTGTTTTATAATTCTGTTTTATAATAATGTTTCATTCTTTTATAATGTCTTGGGGACATTACAAAATCAAACAAATCCACATGGACGGATGTAGGCTCACTTTTTTTCACCCTCTGAAAGTCAAGATATTTTTGCTGCTTCTGCAGATAAATGTGTCTTCCACAAACAAGTTGTTTTTCAGTCACCCTTACCTACAGTTGATATCCCTCTGGTATATGCGATGAAAGGAAAATTTTCCTCAAAGAGAAAAATAAAGAATGGTAGGTAATTCAATTACAGAATTTCCCACTGATATCTGTGATATGGTTCAGTAAATGTCTTTTCTCCACCCTCCAAAAGAAAGGGTTAATCATATACATATTTTTGAGCATTTTCAACCCAATTACAAATAGCACCAAAAGTCCCTTTTAATATGGAGCTCCAGAGGAAGAATTCCCTTACACGTGCCCTCCTCCAGCTTTCCTCCCCCAAAATGGTATCTTCAGTAGAGCTGGAACCTCTATGGATCACAATATTGTTTGCCCAGGATGACCAATCTCTGAGGCAGGCTTTTTTTTTCCCCCCTTCAAGACACTTCGTGTTAACAGCTTGAGGGCGTTCAATCAGCACTGCTTTGATCTCGGCTGGAACTATAATTATTTAACATTGTTACATGGATTTCTATAATCCACCCCACCATTAAATCCCTTTTACGCCCTCATCTTCTGAGGCCTAATCTGCATCTGTACACTTAGTTTGTCTTCTCTGCTGGTCTCCTCATGAGCCTGCATTCTCCAACATTCCGACTGATGGTTTCCTCTCTCTCTTTTCCCCTCTAATGAAATCATTTTCTTACAAATTGAAAACGGCAAAAACGTCTCCTGCGTTTGGTCTATTTTTAAGAACTTTCTATTGAATACCAGTATCATCCACCATTCAACACAAGTTTTATTTTTTCCACTTTTATGGAATTCATTTACTCAGTGGAGGTTTCATTAAAATAATGATAAGCATGTATTTGATTTTTTTCTTTAAAAAGGAATTTTTATAAAAGCCTATACAACAGAAAGTAGCCAACGCTGTGACTTTTTGAAAACACAAAAGGAAGGATTTGGTAACATTTTGCCCTTCCTTATTTCTTCTTCAGAGAGTGAACTGAGCAGTTCTGGATGGGCCTTAAGATGGAAATATACAAAACCGATTGAGAATAGAGATCTCACGAGAGCAGCTCAGTAAGAATGTCCAAGGAAGTCTGTGAAGTAAGTCCCAAAAAGAAAAGGGGAGAAGGCAAGTTTGAAAAACTGTAAGGCCCTCCAAAAACCAGAGAACAGTACAGAGAAGAAAGCCCAGGAGAGAAGTGGGGATTTGGGGCCCTTTTCCAGCAACTATATTAGATTCTCAGGTTGGGATGGCCATGTAATTTACAGTGTCCCTACTTCTATTGATTTCCCATCCATATTTTCTTCTATCTACTTTAATACTTTATTCTATGATTTTATATTTTATGTTTTTTATAAGCCACCCCAAATCCTTTGTGGAATGAGATTGGACAAAAGGCTTTTTTAAGTAACTCTTTAAAAACCTAAAATAGTTTTTAGCACTTCAAGTTCTGTTGGAAGTTATATTCTAATTTTTTATAATGTTCATTTTATTTTTGAGAGAGAGAGAGAGAGAGAGAGACAGACCTCAAACAGGGAAGGGTCAGAGAGAAAGGGAGACAGAGGATTGAAGCAGGCTCCTGCCTCCAAACCATCAGCACAGACCCTGACTCAGGACTCGAGCCCATGAACCATGAGATCATGACCTGAGCCAAACACTTAACCGACTGAGCCACCCAGGTGCTCCTGAAAGTTCTATTCTAATCAAGGATGTTGAATTCTAGGAAAGACCCTGATTTTCTAAACAAAATAGATACAAAATCACTCAGTATTTCTCTGGAAATCTAATGGAGGAAAATGACATGAGGTTGAAGCAAGATTTAAGACACGAGAAAATCTGGCTATAAAATCACGATGATGTCATGCTCCCATCACCTCTATAGTACTTAATGCTGTGCCAGACACTCTTCTCAGTGCTTCATTCATGTAATGTTCACAAAACCCTGTGAATCAGGTACACAGCACTCCTATTTTACAGATGAGAAAGTTGAGGGGCAAGAAGATGATCTGGGGCAAGTAATTTGTTCAAATGGACTGAGCTGTTAAGCTGTTAAAGCAAAATTTGAGAGCACTTTTCATCTCCGATTGTGTCTCCATTACTCCACCACCCTCCCTATAGGTTTGACTTTACTAGCAACAGAAGACTAGGTAAGCAACCTAACTACTTACAACTTCACATCTTCACCTATAACACAGGGGTAACCTATCAGGCATGTTGTCAGAATTAAAGGAGATAATAAATAAAATCACTCTTGTAGTGCTTACAAAAAGGAGTGTCCTCTGGAGGGCTGTCGCCAGCATTAAGATTGCCACTCTCAATGGGAGTCCTGGCTGAGTCATTCCCCCACTATGTTATTAAGGTTTTGAAGCCTCAATTCCTCAGCTGTAAAATGAAGCACAGTGAGTAGAGTCAAAGGGCTCAATTGACTCTACTGGCTATTGAATCGTGGCTGTGACGATTATTATGTGTTTTCCAGGACAAAGCCAGATAAATTGTGGAATTACACCTAGTAACCAAAAAGTTTTACACTAGAAAGGAAGCCTTCAAATTCACACACAAATACATATTATATATCCATATATTTATCCATATATATATGTCCATATATATCCATATATATCCATATATATATCCATATATATCTATATATATATATGGGTCCATATATATCTATATATATATATGTCCATATATATATATATCCATATATATATGTGCATACACAAATTAAACTTAATAAAAGGTTTTAATGGAAAAATAAAGCATATTTTCCTTGTTTGTATTTTAGCAAAGGAAAAAGACAGACCCCCAGTTAGATGAAAGGATATCAAAATATGGTAGCAAACAACAGGTGCCTTAATCAAAAAGGAGGAATTGCATGGAAAATAAAGAGGATGAGATGATTAGCACAATTTCTGGAGTGAAGCTGCTTCATTTCAATTTCATGATTGTTTGCTTTGTGACCTTAGACAACATACCTAACATTCCTGTGCCTCAGCTTTCTTATTAGTCAAGAGAGAAATAATATTCCTAGAGTTGTCATGAGGGAAAACTATGAGAATCTGTTTGCTTTTATATTCTTTGTGCCTATACCAGTAACTGGCACACAGTAAACTCTCAATAAATATTAGGTACCAGAGATGCGAATGCAAAGGAGGAAACTAAAAAGTTCACAGGAGAGGAAAATATTGCTCAGAACAGACTATTATCATTTCAACATTAATTCTAGGTAGTAGTTTTGATTTTTATTAGTGTAAGAGAAGAGCACTCTGGAAAAGAAATACTTTAGGTCATCTTATTTTCTGATTTTACTTTTACCAGTATTTTAATTCTTTGTTTTAGGATTTCTTAAGATGAATGTCAATGAGCCCAATGGAGGAACTGTCTTGAATTATACAAATTTAATAATATTAAATACCCAAAGGGAATCAGAAGTATTATTAATTTCATGTGCTTTTAAACCATAGTTGAGGTATTTCATGCATTTTGTAATAGTTATATATAATTCCATCTTCA
The DNA here is from genome assembly GCF_023721935.1 of Panthera uncia. Taxonomy (NCBI): domain Eukaryota; kingdom Metazoa; phylum Chordata; class Mammalia; order Carnivora; family Felidae; genus Panthera; species Panthera uncia. The sequence goes on from NC_064812.1 coordinate 32,338,527, forward strand.
TTCTACTTTATTAAAATATTTGGTAACTATTTTTTTCATTTTATTATGTTTACCTCTAAAAGTAAAAAAAAAAAAAGAGTAAAATCCAGAAAGCTGAGTTAACAACCTCTTCTTTAATTTTTAAATGTGCTAAAATAATCTACTATATATTAATCATTAATTATTAGCATGAAATGTTAGCCTTAAGTTATAGGAGTTCTTAAAATAATTCACTTCCATTTTTCCAGACAGAAAAGCCTATTTTATAGGAAATTAATTTTGCCACATAATTGTAATTAAGATTTTTAATGAACAATTTGTACTTTTCAAAAATATCCACTTGTTCTTTAAAAATCAAACAATTTTTTACTTTAATACACACTAATATGTCAAAAATGTGACAAAAATGCATGATGTGTAACTGAATGCTTCTTAAAATCTCACACTTCTCTTCAAATGTAATCTAAAATGTAAGCATAATTGTTAAATCTAATAACTTACAATAGTTAAAATATTTTTTATAATGAATAAAAAGCATTTTATTTGTCCTTACAGACTAAAAATAAAGGTTCATTTTTGTTCATGCCACCATTAGAAAACTCTTGCTTTCACACTGCTCAAAAAACTGTGTGTATGTATGCATGTGTGTACGTGTGCATATGAGTGGGTGTGGGCGTGTGCGTGCGTGCGTGTGTGTGTGTGTGTGAGTGACAAGGATGAGAGCAGAGACTCCACAATCAAGCTGTTTCTGGCTTGCTCCCCAGCATCACTTCCAGATCACTGCTTTCCTGTGCTTGGGATTTGGGTGAGGAAACCTTCCTTCCTCCTTCACCACTTCCAACCCATCTTCACAGTGACCACAAATACTTACGAACAATGTCAACGACTTTGATTTTGCCCAAGTCTCTACTGTGTCCTGATCAGAACTACTACAGTGGGCTATTGCCCAGATGTCTAATGTCGGTCCCTGTCTCACTTCTAACCACAGTTCACCCTCCATATTAATGCCGAGTAGGGTTTTACTCTGCTTGGAATGCTAGAATATCTTTTCTCTTCTCTTTTTACATCTCTGAAATGTCTCTATGCTCACAAAGTAAAGAGGCCTTAAGTGGCCTCCCAAAGCAAAGACACAGGTCTCTTTTTCTGGGCTCGCTTCATATTCTTCAATGACTTATGTTACCCTCATTCATCAGCTTGGGGTAAAATTTCAGTTACCGAGATGTTAAGCCTCTCCCTCTTGAGACCTTTTTCTTTATCCCTCCTCCCCAGTTCTCTAAGAATCCCCACCCCAAGAGCGAGCCCCACTTCAAAATTCCAATATGATCAGTTAAGCTACTGGAGCCCCTGTTTTGCTCTTGATTCCTTGGTGTCATTATTGAAAACCATTAATGCACAGGACAGTGGAATCTCCTTCTCTACCAAGGTGATAGCCAAGTGGGCTCATCTCTTGTACACTCTGCCACAGTGCCCCCCCACTGCCCCCCGCCTTAGGCTTCAGGGTTCAGTTTACTTAGTTCACACTCACATCTCAGATCAGCCATTCTTCCCCAGAGCAGGACCCTAGGACACATTGTCTGGTCACACAAGGAGTTCCAGATTTAAGAACAAAGAGTGAGGAAAACAAGTCCTTGTTTTTCTTAAAACAAGTAAAACCTAAGCCCTTACTGTTGAGTCCCGGCTTTGCTTGTTTTCCAGAAACCTGTCCTTGGTATACTTTCCCTGCTAGCTGACTTTGGTTAAGGCCGTCCAATCCAACCTGGTATTGACTGAACTGTGTTCCTCCCACGATTATAGGTTGAAGCCTAACTCCCAAAGTGACTGTATTGAGAGACAGAACCTTTACAGAGTCAATAAGGCTTAAGTAAGGCCATGAGGCTGGAGCCCTAATTCAATAGGACTGATGTCTGTAAAAGAAGAGGAAGAGACATCAGGAGTATGCACACACAGAGGAAAAGCCCTGTAAGGACAGAGTGACACAGTGGCCATCTAATCTATAAGCCAAGAAGAGAAGTCTCACCAGAAACCAACCCTGTGGGCACTTTGATCTTGGACCTCCAGCCTTCAGAACCATGAAGAAAAATAAACTTCGGCTGTTTAAGCCAACCAACCTGTGGTGTTCTGTCATGGCAGCAGAGCGAGCAGTGAAATCTGGTTGACTGCCCCACAGAAAGCAATACGTACGCAAATCAGTCCTCCATCTTGTCCCAACCACCTCTCTCCAGAGCTGTGAGATCTCCAAGACAGAGGGTGTTCATGGCAAAGTGACAAAAAGGTCTGAAAAGACCCTGGTTCTCATTTCCCTGATATTCCCATAATTAAGAAGGACCACTCAAGTGACTTCTTTTACAAAGAGAAAGCAATTTTAAGTAAACTTACTCTGTCCGGCTACAACAGTAAACATGGCAGGCATGAATTTTTTAAAATTTTATTTCATTTATCACCTTATCTAACCACTATTGCATTAGTCACATTACAATAATTCTTGTTTATATACCGAATGTCTTCCTTTTATTCAATTTTCAGGGTGGGGCTCCTGGGTGGCTCAGTTACTTAAGCATCCAACTTTGGCTCAGGTCATGATCTCATTGTTTTTGAGTTCGAGCCCCATGTCGGGCTCTGTGCTGTCAGTGCAGAGCCTCCTTTGGATCTTCTGTCTCCCCCTCTCTTTGTCCCTCCCTTGCTCATGCGCTCTCTCTCTCGAAAATAAATAAACATTAAAAAAATTTTTTTCAGTTGACTGAAGAAGACGGTAATCTTGGGAAACATCTAATTTAAAAGAAAAAATGGGTAGAGGAAACAGAGAGCAAATACTGTGATGACAGAAAATGTTTTCTTCTTTCCTCTTTTCTTTAAGGTTGCTTGTATTTGTCTTTTTATAGAAAACATATTGAGATACCATAAAGTTAAATAATGCATGGCTTATTAAAAACACTGAAAATAAGTACTGTCAATCTCAGATACACAGTCACCTTGATATTCTCTGTCTGGCTTACATTCTATTTGGTTCTGTAAGACATACCATGTTTCCATCCCTATTAGAATACGCTCATGCATTTGTTCTTTTTGTTTTATTTTACATTATTTAAGTTTTTTTAACATTTATTTATTTATGAGAGACAGAGACAGACAGAGTATGAGGAAGGGAGAAGCAGAGAGAGAGAGGAAGACACAGAATCTGAAGCGGGCTCCAGGCTCCGAGCCGTCAGCACAGAGCCCGATGTGGGACTGGAACTCATGAACGGCGAGATCATGACCTGAGCCAAAGATGGATGCTGAATGGACTGAGCCACCCTGGACGCCCCATACATTATTAACACAGTGTTCAAAAATGTATCAGTCTTGACTTTCATATTAATTATTTGTATTCCTATAAACAATATGTACGTAATAAATAATAATAAAATCCCTACCTTCCTTTTTATTATATTTAATTATCTTGAATTAATTAATTAATTAACATGAAAAAGGTTAACAGGAGGGAAAATCCAAAGAACCTGTCAAAATTCCATTCAATCAGGAAGGCCTGTGATTGATTTTACACAAGGTGTCGGATGAAATGAATGTGATGCTTCTTGTTCCCTCAAGAGTTTCTGCCCTGAAAACTCGAAGAAAAAAAAAAAAAAAAACAACCAACAGTCTTTGATTCTCTGTATATTTACCCAAATGTAAACTTAGGTTTAACACACAACATGTTATTTTCATTACTTTCCTCTATGTGACAACGTATTGAATAAGAAAGCTTTTTTTAAAACATGCAGCACTTTGAGATTTTCTTTTATGTTATCCTAAACTAAGGGCCACAGGAAATCTGCCAAGAAGGACTCCACTATTTGCAAGAAGCTCAGGTTCTCCCTCCTGAGCCTTCCTTTCTTCTTCCCCCCAAACTCTCTAAGAACTTCCAAGAGCTAACCCCATTTCCAAATAGAAGGCAAGGCCAGTTAGACCACTACAGACTCTGCTTTGCTTTGATTTCCAGGCAACCACCTAAATTACAGTTAGGTTTCTTTATGGATTTCATTGCTGATTTTTTTTTTTTAGGTTTATTTATTTATTTTGACAGAGAGAGAGAGAGAGAGAGGATGAGCAGGGGAGGGGCAGAGAGAAAGAGAGTGTGAGAGAGAATCCCAAGCGGGCTCCACACTCTCAGCGCAGAGCCAATGCAGGACTGGAACCCACAAACCGCGAGATCGTGATCTGAGCTGAAACCAAGAGTTGGATGCTTCACCGACTGAGCCACCCAGGCACCCCACATTGCTGAATTTTTACCAAACTCTTTCATTGTTGTTTTAAAAGTTCATAGAGGTAACAGATCTTCAAAAGATAGCCTCTTGTCTAAGTCTGGATTCCCATCTGTCAGGTGAAGATATTATAGCTTCTGCTGTGTTTCAGAGAGCCCCTCCATCCCTCAGAGTGACAAGAAAGATCATGGCGTCTAAGGTAACAATGGCAGGATGGGCAGGTCTAACTGGAAAGAGGAAGCTTCTAGACAGGCAAAATGGCAGCAAGTTCACCACACATGCAAAACCAAACACTTTCTATGTATGAATAAAAACTCAGAGCGTCTCCAATGTGAATTTATCACTCTGCCCTTGGGAACACTTGAAGGGATCATTATTATGTGTGTTACTCATCAGCACTAAGCCTCACCACCAGCACCTGCTTCCCTTCTCCTTCTGTGAAAACTGATCCCTTGGCCATCATCTCACCACCGCTTTCCAATAGATGACCTTCCTCTCCCTTTGCTACCACTGCACACTGTTCATGGCTCTACAGTGGAATCAACAGCAATGTATTTTAATTATCTCATCATTTATCTGTCTGCTGCTATGTACTATGAGCTTTTGGAAGGCAGTCTGAGTCCAAGTGATCCTTTTATCTTTAGAGTCTGGCACAGCTATTCTTTCAATAAATGTTTGAACTAATTAAATTAATTCAATGTGGGCCTGGGTCTACAAAGGTGCAAGGGAAGAAGAACAAGATCAGGCAAGCTTATGCAAGTTATATTCATGAGTGAATAAGTTGCAAGCTCCCAGTATCAATCTCACAAGCAAGTGTAGGAGTTTATTATGAAGACAGAATAATTCCCGGGGTCCAAATGTGCTCCTGACTAAAACAACAGAATATTGGCTGTTACCAGTGTGTACACTGGAAAGAATGGAAAGCATGTTTCTAACCCATATCAAATTTAGAATACATTACTATATATTATTAAATTTAACGTATCAATTACATTAAAAGTGATGAACCTCAAAAAAAACCACATAAGCTACTTGGTAAACTGGTTACTAGGGGATAAAAGTTGAAACCACAAAATTTAAAAGAAATGACAAAAATGTATACTGTAAAGTCTGAAGATATGGTAGGGTCACGCAAAAAAATAAAACACTAAAACAATCTATAAGTTAACGGACAGTGGATTCAGAATAGGTTAATGTGGGAACATAAATTTCTCCGAACGCATATTCTTAAATTTGGAGCTTGAAAGATTCTTAGGTAAAAATAAGAGTTAAACAGTAATAATTTTTCAATAAATAGTTTCACAGAAACCCAAATATATCTTTATTTACTAAGAACACTCAAGAATAGTTGTTTGCAATAGCTGAGTCCATTTGTTCACCCTTCCCTCCCACTACAACTTACCACAGTCTGGTTTCTGCTACCAGAGCTCTACTGAAATAATTCTAGTTAAAATCACTAATATCTGCATGGCGCTAAACTCAAGGAGAGTCTTTAAATCTCCGTCTTGACCTCTCCGCAGCAGTTAACCCAGGCGTGACTCCGTCCTCCTTAAAAACGATTACATTCTCCTGGTTTTCTCCATCTTGTCTGCTACTCCTTATCAGTCTCCTTTGATGACACTTCTTTCCCTATCCTCCAGTGAGACATAGGAGTTTTTCAAGATTCATGTCCAAGCCTTCTTATATTTATTCCCACCCCAGGCAACTTCATCTACTCCCATGAATTCCACCAGCATGCATACGTTGCTGACTTTCCAATTTCTATCTCTAGACCAGACCTCTCACCAAGCTCCTGGCCTATATGACCAACGTTCTACTCAACAGCTCCCCTTGGATGTCTCGCGAAACCTGCAAATGACATATTAAAAATCCCGCTTGGGGCACCTGGGTGGCTCAGTCAGTTAGGCATCCGACTTCGGCTCAGGTCATGTTTTCACGGTTCGTGGTTCGAGCCCCGTATCGGGCTCTGTGCTGACAGCTCAGAGCCTGGAGCTTGCTTCACATTCTGTGTCTCCCTCTCTCTGGCCCTCCCCCGCTCCCTCTCTGTCTCACTCTCTCTTTCAAAAATAAAGAAACATTAAAAAAAAATCCAACTTATCTTTCCCCCTAAACATGCTTGTCCTTCGGTTTTCCTTACCTCAGTGAATGGGAATGAAATATTTGAAGTTGAGCAAGCCACTTTCAATCACACCCTCACATATATCCAGCACTCTCTATAAACACTTTCATCTCTTGATAACACTCTTGCATTTTTATTGACTTTCTTCTATCCATTCTCCACAGAGCAGTCAGAGCAGTTTATATTTAATGCAAATATGAGCATGTGGCTTATATGTAGAACACGTCTTCAGAGTGATCTTGAAGTTAAATTCAGTAACGGTATTGTGGACTACAAGGCCCTGAATCACTGAGCTCTTCCTTTAAGAGCCTCATCTTATAACACTCTCTCTATTCTTTATTCTGAAATTGGTAAAGAATGAGAAAGAATTAAGCACATATCCTCCCTTCCCTTTAAGAACAGAATTTAGGGGCAAACAGTGGATGTTGGAAAAACCTCCAGAAGATAATAATATCAGCTAATAATACAGAAGGGAGGATAAAATGTAAAAATCACAATTGTGCAAGCCCTAATGATATAATGGAACCTCATAATAATCATCAGGTGAAAAGTTGAATGGGAAATTTCATAATGGATGGATCAAGCTGAAAACAGGTGAACCCTCTGATACACTGTAATATAACTACAGGTGGGACATCTCATCTTTATGTAATATACACCGACACGAAGCAATAGAAAGTACCCAGCAATGTATATGTAGTCTTATTGCCTATAGTATTGATTCTGAATATATTAAAGGATCTAGATTTAACTACCAATTTATAACAAATGAGGGGACAGAGGAGCATGTTACACAACACTGCTAGCATGTAATCTACCTAATTTAGAATGTGAACAATATTCCAGGATAAACACACTGGTTTCTCTAGCAACTAAATGGGAGGGAGGAGTTGAGGAAAGAAAGACTACTATCAATTCTCAAGACGTGAGAATTGTATCAACTAGTATGTGGACCTTCTTCAAATCCTGGTTTGAAAAAAACAAACATAAAGACATTTCTTGAGATAAATGAGAAAATTTGAAGATGAATTTGAGTTTTATATAATATTAAGATTTACTTTTGTGCATGATAATGCTATTATTTGTGGTTATGTTTTAAATAAAAGTCCTTATTTATTACAGAGGCATACCAAAGCACATATGGGTAAAACATCATGACTTCTGTGATTTTTTGAAAGAAAGAAAGAAAGAAAGAAAGAAAGAAAGAAAGAAAGAAAAAAAACTGATGGAACCAGATTGGTAAAATTTGATAATAATTGAAGCTGGGTAATAGTACATGGGGATCTATCATATACTTCCCTCTTATTTTATGTATATTTGAAACTTTGCATATTAAAATATAAAAATTACAAATACAAACAAATTAAGTTAAAATATTTGTTCCTCAGATAAGTTATTACTGATTTCCACGTCTCACAATATGGTTTATGGTATCATTTATATTTCTTCTGTACAACAGCCACCACATATGCAGTAAGCACTCAAAAAATCATTATTATTACAACTTGCAGTTTCTGGGAGAGCACAGAGTCTCTGAAGTAGAGGGTGCCTTGGTGGCTCAGTCGGTTAAGCATCAGACTTCGGCTCAGGTCATGATCTTGTGCGTTGGAGCCCCACGTCAGGCTCTGTGCTGACAGCTCAGAGCCTGAAGCCTGCTTCAGATTCTGTCTCCCTCTCTCAGACCCTCCCCTGCTCACACTCTGGTGCTCTCTCTCTCTCTCTTTCCAAAATAAATAAGCATTAAAAATAATTGTTTAAAAAAATAAAAATTCTCTGAGGTAGAGACCACCCTACTTATGTACTGACACATGTCCCAGAGTCTAGCACAGAGCATTGCATGTATTTGACACTCAATATACAGTTGAATAAATAAACTTTTGCCCAACTAACCAACTTATTTCATCTTGTGTCATCAATCAATATTATCCTTGTAATTAGTCTTCCAGTAATCTAGTTCTAAATTTGTGGCCCATTTGTAGCAAGTATATGTGTCTGTATACACTTGCTCTCATTTTCCAACTACCTCTAATGCACATCCCTGTGCTGGTCTTTACTTATTCTTCTGAGCCCAATTAAGTCCTTTTCTGACTCAGACAAAATAACACCAAATAACTGTAAGGTTTAGTTTTTCTTTCTTTCAATTCTCCGGATATGAGAGCCAATGTTTTTAGGTATTTTTTTCCGAGCAAAATGCTGAGTCAAGAAAAAGAACCAATACCAAAAATCCTTGTCCCCAAATATTTAATGCATATGTTTTAATGAAAGTGGTTATAAAAGGGATAGCAAAGGGTTCTCTTATATGTCAATTCCCACTGGCTGGCAGTATCTTCCTGGAGTGCTTTGTGGAAGAGAATTCTAAGCTGAATTATGTCTCAGCAGGAAAGAGCATAATAATAAAAGTCCTGTTATGAACACAACTGAGGGGGGAGTAGCTAATCAAAGTAGGCAAACTGTGAAGCAGCAATACAAGCTTTATGTTTAAACTAAAAATATACAAAAGCATGTTTAATAATAAAACTTTTGATGTAGGGCCTAGACCTTTGATTTGTACAGGGCTCACTGACTGGTGTTCTAGTAAAGTCAACAACATTCAAATGCTTCATCTACAATTTGTAGTTTGTTTCCATAGAGTGAGGATGTAAAACCACTGAAGTCCACTGGAGTAAGGATATATTTTATGCAGTATGTTATAACTCAAAGATATATCTTTCCAAACAATAATCATAAGTACTTTGCCTCCAACCTACTTTTTTTTTTTGGTTGGGTTTATGTGTGCCCTAATTCTACATGAGAGTGAAAACCGGAGTAAAGAAATAAGATAAAAGGAACTTTTTTACTGAGTTTATGTGGCATTCTGTTCTGCAAAGAGTAAAGCTTTCATCTTTTAATCCGATATCCACTTAACTACATTACAGAAGATTTATTTTGACCCCCTCTTGTTTCATAAGGGGCTCAAAAGTCTGTAGCAATTTTTGACACTTTGTTATACTGTGCTTCTGACTCTCCTCCCCACATGCCCGCGCATGCTTACGCGCACACGCGCGCGCGCACACACACACACACACACACACACACACACACCCCTCCCTGCCTCATTTTCATACGGACACAAAGCATTGGGATAAAATGATGGTTCATTATAGTGGTACAGAGCTCTTATCTTCATCCGGCAAGAGTCATTTCCTTCCAAAGATTGAAATGCAAATGTGAAAATTAATGATAACTGCATTATCTGATAGCAGAGATAATACCAATTCACTGTCAGCGTAATACACAGTCATTCTACGATTTCCTCCGCTTCTCACAATATTCTTCTTACTGTCAGACTATATCTATGGTTAACTATGTTTCATAGGTTTCTGTTAATTTACTTCAAATGGCATTTCCCAGATCTTATATCTACCACATTTTCCCAATCAAAAAGGAAACGAAATCAGAACTGTAATCTCCAAGCCCTTCTTTGGACTAGTAAAGAGAAAGGGGAAAAAAAAAAACCCAAAAACCCTGTATCATTAGTGTGTGCTTCTATCTCCCAGAGGTCTTCCAGCTACCATTCCACTTTATGCAAAACACTCCCATCTGGGTTCAAGGCACAAAGCAGAACTAACCCCATCATCTACATGCTGAACAGCAATTGGATGAGGCAACTTATTTACAGATTTGGTGATCAATTCGGCGTACAGATTTGATGCACAGATGCAACAAGTACACAATCTGATTTTATGCTAGACATTTACTCTTCAAAACATACTTGCATTAAAATTTCCTTAACTCCATCACATTTTCAGCCCAGTTAAATAGAACATAGTTAATATAATCTGATGATGACTTTCACATAGCAAAATGATTTTGCAGAGTGAATTCACCATGCAGATGTTAAATGAAGGCACATCGTCTGTAAGGCATTGTAATGGCTACTATGGCACAATTGCCGAAATTATATGAAAAGTAATATTAGACCTATTTATTGAGCACTATGAAGCCTCGAGCTCCGTGTTTGACACAGAAAATTTCATTAATGAGGTAGTGATTATTATGAGCCCCATTTTATAAACAAAGAAACTGAGGCCTTGAGTTATTAACTTACTCAAAGTCACAAAATTCATGAGTGGCAGGGCCAAGATATAAATGGAAGAAATATTTTTATTTCTTCCCCACTCATTATACTACCCCCAAAATAAGTTTCCTTCTATGGAAACTCAGATTTCTATTTAACAATCTAGGAGCAAGTTGTACTGTTCTGTAATATATAATACAAAAAAAAAAAATTCCAAATTTTATTCTAGTAATTCATCAAATCTTCAATACAAGGTGTGATTTTCTACTTTATTTTTAAAAAGTTTTTGTAACATTTATGTATTTTTGAGAGGCAAAGAGACAGAGCACAAGCAGGGGAGGGGTACAGAGAGAGGGAGACACAGAATCCGAAGCAGGCTGCAGACTCTGAGATGTTAGCACAGAGCCTGACTTGAACCCACAAACCATGAGATAATGACCTGAGCCAAAGCCAAATGCTCAACCAACTAAGCCACCCAGGCGCCCCTGTACTTTATTTTTACTGAAACATCTCAAGCACTTAACATGTAAATACGAAAATAAAAGCGCATGTTTTTCTTGACAAGGGTGTGTCAAAGAATCTAAGGGACTGCTTGATCAAAATTATATCTGTGTATACTTTTATTGATACATATTTCTTGAGATACATTATTTGCACAATTTGAATAGTGTGATATGTTCATTTACTAAAGCTCCTGGAAATTTCAATTATGGTAGTTGTAAGCCTAAAGGTAGGACTTAGATACATTCAATATTAAACCAGAGAAATCAGATTATTCACTATTCCCAAGTGCAAAAGAGGTAACCATGTTTTTAACTATGTAAACTAGAGAACTGGTATTCTTAGAGTTGATAGAAGATGTGACTTTTCAGGTGCTCATTTCATAGAGGTAGATGATGAATTTATAGTGATTTATCTGAATTTTCTCCCCTGAGTCTCCTTCTGAATCTAAATACAGAAGTCAGAACCCAAGACTTTGGCCATAGATTGTGGTTCTAAAGATTTCTTAAAATAAGAGAGAGCCAGAGATGTAAATCCTATTTCAAAATAAGCTCCATATTCTAACTGTTGGTTGGTGTGAGAGGTTCTACGGTAAGAGAAGACCATTAACATCAAGCAAATCCCACCCTCTCCCAAGCTGTCCGCTGGACACTTTCTACACATCATTTCTTTCAAATTTCATCCACATAACAATGTTTCAAGGTAGCTATTATTATTCCCACTTTAAAGGTAAGCAAACCAAGGCCTGGGCTATTTCATATGCCTAAGGTCACAAGACTGTTAAGTGTCAGCATGTGAACTCAAACACAGATCTGACTCTAGAATTTGTTCAGTTTCTTCCGTAGTTGAAACCATTCTCTACTTTCTAGGTTCACATGCTTAAATATTAGTTGCATCAGTCACCTAAACACAACGCACAAATAATTTTAAAAGATTAAAGAAGAGAAATGGCATCCAAAAGAAATATGGATGGCATCATACTATACCTTTGGACTTCTCCCTACACCTTTCATGATTATGAGTGCATAATAATTATTTATTGAATAATTAAATGTATAAGACTATTGGTAAACTGAAGTACTTACAAGGGTGATGACAGGAAGAAGAGTATTTATTTAGAAAGGAGAGAGAAATGATATATGAAGTACAGGCAAATGCAGATGAGGAGACAGTAGATACCAAGTATCATATCAATTAGGTTCTCAGCAAGGTAGTATCAGGGTAACTTTTTTTTAAGAGCAAGAAAGAAAAGTAGAACTTAAAAACAGTTCCTTGAGATATGGAAATAATGAGGTAATGACGTTTACATTGGCCTGAACCTTATAAGCTTAGTGTGGGTCTAGCTCTCCCTTCCAACAGAGAAAGATTCATAAAAATGTGAAGAATATTTAAGAGTCACAAATATTTAAACATTAAAAAATTTCACCACAGAAATGTTTACAAATGTAAGATAATTTTTCTAAAGACTATGTAGGTTCCTAATCGTAAGAGTTAACAAAGGTGTGAGCAATTACTAAATGTACCTTTTACTTGAATAACAAGTAAGGGAACAAAAAATTGGCACTGGGGGATTTGCATATGATAAAAATAGAACACTTCAGAAGAGTTGATACATTACTGAAGTGAGCCATCGGGAAAGGTTGTGGAGTGGACTTCAATCAAACTCTTTAAAAAATATATATATAAATCCTGATTCATCTTAAATGATGTCAGCTCTATGCCTCTAATTCTTTAGATCATTTTCCTTGTCTTTTGATTCTGCTCTATTTTTATTTAGAGAAAGCTGTCTATCCTAGGTTGATGTTGAGGACTGGGTGGGAGGATTTTAAAATTAGGAGACCTTAAAATCACACCTGGCTCATTACCAATTCATTGGTCATCACGTCTTGACCAATTATTTGCAGTTAAATTCAAAACTAGATGCTTAGTATTTTTAAAGTTGTATCAGATATATTACCGGGCTTTAAAAAAAATGCTGAGAATTTTAAATGGTTCTGCTTCAAGACTCGACAACTCAAAAGCCTTTATAATGATCAGTAATATTTTATGTGTAGGACCTAATTCTCACAGAATCCCTATGAAGTGTGAATGTCATTTTCTACATTTTACAAATGGCAATACAGGAACAGAGAAAGCAAGCAACTTGACAAAAATTACCCAGCAAATAAGTGGCAAATCCACAATTTGAACCTTAGAATACAGAACGCAATTTCTAACTGTTTGGAAACCGTCACTAAAACTTGGACGATTTTCTCCCCTTTATACACTTGGAAAGTACCAATACCGTTTTGCAAATAACAAAAATCGGGGTGAAATATTGATATAATCGCTATTATACGATAGCGAAAGTGCAAAAACATCCCCTATACTTTGTCCTGATTGAAGGAAAAGTAATGAAATTTCTACCTTAAAATGCATATCCAACAGATATCCTTTTGTTATGAATCAACTTCATTAATTTAGGGGTTTCAAAATAATTAACCCCCTCTTTTTTGGTAAAATACCTGAAGGGAAAAATCTGTTATCAATTTTGCAACAAACAAACAAAAGAACTTTCTTATAGGTACATCTGCTTAGATACATACCTTTTTCCTTTAAAGTTTTTTTTTTTATTTTTTTAACGTTTATTTATTTTTGAAAGAGACAGAGAACAACACAGCACAAGTGGCTGAGGGGCAGAGAGAGAGGAAGACAAAGAATCAGAAGCAGGCTCCAGGCTCTGAGTTGTCAGCACACAGCCCAAAGCAGGGCTTGAATTCACAAACCGTGAGATCATGACCTGAGCTGAAGTTGGATGCTCAACCAACTGAGCCACCCAGGCGCCCCTAAAGTTTTTACATATTCAAGTGTGCCAAAGAAAAGAGCATAAACATGTTCACTACAACAACTAAATAATAATTTCATTAAATCAGATACATAAAAGAAATTTAACTCAACAGTGAAACAGCTCATCCTGGATGACACATCATTCTTTACCTTGCTCCTCTCTCTCTGTCTCTAAGTTAATAAGACAAGTTTACTTCCGGAAAAGCTTCCCGAAAAAGGCGGCATTGGGTATGCCCATGTGTTTAATAATTTACCACTGCGTGAATGTGCTTACATACTCCCAAGCCACAGGGAATACAGTGGGCCCCAGACCATCAGAAAGAAGAAAATCTGCCCCCTCCAAGTTTCCACCATCGAAAGAGCAGCCAGAATGTACACTCTGTAAGTAGGCATATCCAAAAGGCCATTAAATCTAATTAATTTTAAATGTAAAAACTCTAAGCAGCACACATATGCCTAATTCCATGAATAAAAAACAGCACAATACAAACTTCATCTATCCTTTTGAAATTAAATGTAATCCTCAAGAAAAAAAAAATGAAATTTTCCAAAGATTTTTTAAATTTTAATCCAAGGAATTCTTTCCTCTACCGAGAAGACAGAAACATTATGCTATAAGGGGAAAATGCCAGAAGTCTACAACTTCTTCCAAACCCTTAAAAAGTGGTATAATGGCACTTTAAATATAACACATTTTGATCCAAAATCTTGTATAACCATTATGTTGTATGTATACAGAATACAAACATTTGTGTGTATCATGAATAACATTAGAAATGACATCATAATAATCAGCTATACTGCATCTTCATTTTTGTTTGCATTATATTTTCCAGCTGCTGGTTTCAGAAAATTACCACTGGAGTCCTTCTCTTCTTCACGCACAGCAGAGAGCAATTTGCAAAGTCATGCAAGGGTGAAAATGTGATTGAAATATAGGGATCTTTCTTAATGAAAAATGTTACTGCTTTAGAAATTATGGCTAAAACTATTTCAAAACCTCGCTTATATCTTTAAGTCCTATGACATAATAGTCTCCATTTATGAATACACCATCAATTGTAAATTACTTGGCACCAAATATAAAGAGTTTTTTTTTAGTGAGTTCTTATGAACTGTATATATTTACATAAAATTATGTTGGTGTTTAGGAGTATTTTCATCATTTTTTTTCTTGACATGATTAAATATCAGGATTTTTAAAATCAAATTAAATTTTCATTCATAAAGATGAAAATGTTGCCAAAACCTTGAATCAAATAGAAGTATCCGTTGATATTTTCTAAACTTCTAAATATATATTGAGATTTAATCTACAATTTACAATATGACTAAATTAAAAATATTTCTTTATAGTATTACTGTTACTTGTTTAAATGTGTTAAAATTATTCCCAAATTGAATGTAGATATAGCATCAAGATTTTTGTTCAAAAGAAACCCAAAAAGGCAAGTAGAATGAAGTAATTTTTATGTGACTGTGGAGTGAGAAAAATATGGAGATTTTAAGCAGAAGAAACACTGCTTTTTCTAGTTTATTTAACAGAAAGATAAAAATCTTCTTTAAATAATGTTTACTTAAACTCCCATGTAACCTCCATTCACACACACAAATATATATATATGTATACGTATATATATATTTATTATATATATATACATGTATATACATACATACATACATGAGCTGAGATTGTAAGAGTTTTACAACCTAATTAAAATTTAAGAGGAAAAAGTGAATTCCTGATAGTAGCAACAACCGGTTGAATTTTAAATTTTCTGTCCTACCTGGTCCATCCCAATCATCTGTCTCAACTCCAGGCTGGCCTGGCTTTTCTGACTGTGTGTCCCCATCTGATTCTGCTGTCTCCTGGACTCCTTCATCATCACCTGAAAACACCAACACAGAGAGAAAAGGGGAAATAGTTAAAGCTCTCTATTTGACATTCAGATCCGGTAAAGGGATGTCCTTAGAGTATGTCTAAGCATATGTTGGTTACATATATTTGTCATTATGCAGAGAAAATGACCATGATTAATCATTTTGATATCTACTGTGGATTTATAGTAAAGAAAATCAGCATTAGTCATCAATACACGAATACATAAAGTTAACTGCTATAAACAAAAACATTTCTGTAAAAAATTCAGTGTTATTAATATTTTATATAAGAATAAAATTAAAAAAGCAGTGTGTAATTACCACTTTTAATATGGAAAACCTTAACTCTTGTATTTCCAAATAATAATTTTTATAAAGGCAAGACGCAGCAAAACAAAAACAAAGCAATTAACTGGCTTAGGGTAAGACATATTTAGGTTTGGGGCCGAATTTAGATTATTTTGAAGATTCCGTCCCCCCTCCCCCCCCCCAGCTTTTAGCTTGCTAAAACCTATTTTTTAAATGGGTATAAAAAGGCCATAAATAATTAGCATATGAGATGAGCCAGTGACTCAAGTCTTCACAATGCAAGAAACTATAAAGCTATACTTGAGAAGTGAAGGGAGTTCACACAGTTTCATGTTTTCATTTCCACATAAGAAAAAAAAATGTTATATTTTTTGAGCGAGAGTATAGTTATGGCAAAGAGCATATGTTAACAAGGCAAGTGCATATCAAGAGGTCTAATTTATAAGAACCTTCACTTTAAGTAATAAAGCAACTCCTTTATAGGAAAGTAATCCATGGTAACATGGTACACACAAAAATATTGCAAAATATACCTACTATAAATGGTAATAGAGATCAGAAAACCGAATAACAAGAAAATGCGATGTCATACCAAATTCGTTCCAAAATGGATACCAAAAACATGGCAATTAAATGTTGAATCTAATAATGCTAAAAATTTTAAATTAAATTGCTTGCCCATCTAGGCTTTCTCTAAAGTATTTTCCACATAGTTGTCCAAATCTATAATAGTACTTAAGTTTTTATATGATTATAACAAAAAATACATTGAATTCTTAACATCTTTACAAGTAACACATAAATAACAAAATTTTCAGGAAGCAATTCTTATTGCAAAGACATTAATGTGATGTTGATGAGTTTTGAACGTCAAACTCCATAAATTTTGTATTTCATTTCCATATATAGCTTCACAAAATGAATCATTTTTAAAAAGTGGAATAAAGGTAGAGAGAATGCAGAAACCCAGTGACAACTCTGTTGTCACCATTTCCATAGCACAGGATCATTGGCTCTGGTGGGTGACAAAGAATAAAAAAGATACCCCCACACCGCCAAACCCATGTTTGGAATTGAAGGATCTTTGAAAGTTGAGTTCTCTCTTCTTTTCAGGATGACTACAATGAATAGCAAGGGAATTATTTCCATAAAATAATAGATACTGAGCATTTACCATGTTTAAGGAACTGTAGTAGATATAGCAGGACATATATGGAAAAATACAATACTTTTTTGGAAGGAGCATAAAACCCATTTAAGAGAGTAAGTTCACAAATAATGAGAGTGCAAGACAAGGTCCAAGTGCCATAAGAAAGGTACAAAGACTCAGGAGTAAGATAAGACTTTTAATCTGTGCTCCTTTTTACAGGTCACATAGAAGAACATGGACACATCAACCAATTATCTTACAAGATCAGTGGAAGAGTTCTGCTCTCACTTCTCAGACACAAAGAGGGATGGTTCTCAGCCTGCATAGACAAGTAGGCTGTACAGCCTTTTAATATTTTCAAATGCTGTGAACCCTGAACCAAGTGCCCCTCAGCCCAACCCTCCCTGCCCCAGCCCCTGTCTAGTGTGCCCCCTCCTATCTCCCCTAATCCAGAGACTAGGGGTTTACGTCTATTCAGCAAGAGGTTTATGGCATCTGCTCTGATCGGTCAGAGCCCAAGTTGTACCAGTTGTTAAGTACTTTGAAAAGTATGCCCACATATATATGAGTATTGAACTAAAGCTATGCAGGTAGCAGACTGGCATAACTGGACTCATTAAGGATTAGCTCTGGCAGAAAACCCTGATACTTTCTATGAGCTAGTTATTCTCGGCTTGCCCCTTCCTGATGGCCTCAATTGACTCTCTTCCCCCTATGTCCTACTTTGTACTTTGTGCCCCATGAGGCAGAATTCTGTGGACCCCATCACTGGGGCTGCTTTATTCTCTTATTCCTGGGCGGGTTCAATCAATGGGAGGCACTTACAAGATGAGACGATCAGGGAGCAGGAAGAGAGAAGACAGGTACATGTCCTCCAACCCCATCTTTTTTAGGGTCTCCAGTTGGGAGCAATGGCTGTGTTGTACGTGGGCACTCTTAAGCGGCTCATATGCTTCTCCCACACTCCCGCAGTACTATCACTTCCCATGACTCTTCAGATCAGGAGAGCTAACAGCTTCTCACTGTTGCCAGCCATCGGTGCTCCCCATCCCTTGTTGGTTTGGTTTCCTTAACCGTCTCCATACCTTGTACACTGTCTCGTCACCAAACTCTCTTTAGCAAAACCCACCGGCCAAGTTATCAGTTTCCTTCTGGGACCCTTACTGAAGTACTCAATTTCTTCCGAACCTCCTTATGTAATTATGTTCATAGTTTTTTGTCCAGTCATGCGTAGTAAGCTTTCTTTAAACAGAGTCACTTATTGAGCACTGGGTGTTATATGTTAAGTAATGAATCACTAATTTCTACTCCTGAAACTAATTATTACATTATATGTTAACAAATTAGAATTTAAATAAAAACTTAAAAAAAGCAGACTCACTTTTTATAACATACAAACATATTTTTTTAATGAAAATTTTATCACTGCTATAAAAGAAAAATCAGGATTAGATGCTCCTAATAGAAGGTAATAATGAACATAAATACAATAAAAATAAAGGTAACATTACTAACTTCTAGATATTGTGTTTATTTAGACTCTGAGTCTCTGGTCTCATTTCCCTGTGATAGAAAGGAAGAGTAACAAGTTATTTAAGTCACAGTAATATGAAGATGAAACATTTTCACTGATCCACAAAGAATACAAAAAGCTTGAAAACCTTCTCACCAAATGATTCAATGCTACTTAATACAATAATCCATGTAGCACCTTAATCTTCTGGTACCTCTAGGATACCAGACCCAATTGGGGGAAATATGACCTTTACAACACTTTATTTTTCATGGACACTGGAGCCCACAGACTGAGTGGAGGTTTAACTCAGGGGAATAACGCAGGGGAATTTACAAAGGAAAATGTCTTCCCCAACAGTGAAGAGTAAAGAATGCAACCTATAACTTTACGGTGTCCGTTTCTTCTAAGCACTTTTCTCATGTCTTATGAATCTTGAAACAAGGAAATCTGAGCAAGGTCGGGGGTTGGGGGAGGACTCTGGAGATGATCTGACCCAAATTAGAGAAATTTACTGATTACAAAATCGATGCACAGATAGGGTAACTTATGTATGATCTTAGAGCCACTGTATTTATTTCTGCATCAGTCACCCCTCCCAAACCTTCACATGCTGGACCAATTAAGTGTTTCCCAGTCATCACAGGGGTGACTGATGGAAGCAGCTTTTAGTAGATATCCTTTCCTCAACAAGTAAGAAGCAGGATTATAGGGGAGCATGAAGAGGCATCATAAAGGCCACCACAAACAGCAGTTTATACAAGGTTAGGAATTAAATCTGAGTCTTCTAACTGCCTGTCTAGCATTCTTTCCAAAATATCCTTTCTTGCCTCTCCTATACTCCACCCCCACCAGTTGAGTAGAGAACCATGCATACCTGGAATAGCTGAATAATCCCAGAGCAAGACATACCCAAGCAAGCATGGGACATGCTGTTAAAAATTACATATCCCCCCCCCAAAAAAATTACATATCCAAGGGCTCAGATAGAATTCTGGGTAGAACCATTTGGATAAATTAAGTTCTATATGCAGATATTAACTATATCATCCTGATGGCCACACAAAGGAGTAAATCTTTCTGAATTTTGCTATTACATTTGAATTGCTGGAAACTCGGGATGCCATGCAAAATTTACTCAATTGTGAACATTTATAGTGCATATTTCTGAAGATACAATGAGATATATACTTTCCCTTAAGGACCATATAATCTAGTAAAGGAGTCAGGTAATATGCATAAGAGAAGTAACCACTGATAAAAAACCATAATCAGGGTAATCCATGAATAATTCCAAATGAAAACACATAAGATACAGAAATTCAGAGACCAGAAGCGTAAAATGACATTGACCAATGGAGAACCTAGTACAATTAATTCTGAAGTTCTTCACATTGAAGTCAATGAAATATTTAAGTAGGGGGTTGATATGATCATGTGACACAAATACAATAACCAACATATATTTATTGGGTTTCCATGAACATGTTTTTTTCTCAGACATCTGGTCTTTGGGTCCCCCCCTTACTTGTTCTATAACCACAATCTGACTCATGTCTCAGACATTCTTGCCCAAAAACTTTTGTGAGACTATAGTTAAGTCTACTTTGAAATATTTTATTTGGTAAATTACATATTTGGAAGGAAAAATAATGAGAAGTATAGTGGGAAAAAGGGATGTTTCGAAGACTATATTGTGGAGGAATCACAATAATCATGAAAATCAGAAGTTAAAAGAATTCCCCTGAATCTGTAAATGTTTATCTTTATTGAAGAGAGATGAAATAAACCATTCTTTATTAATATATTAAAATAAATTTGGAGTCCCAGGCACTGTGCTGAGCACTAAGAATATAAAACAAAGATGGTTCTGCTTCTCATATAACTTCAGACTAGGACAGAGACAAATCAATTGCAATCTTGTGTGGCAAATGCTTTAGTGAGACCAGTCCAAGACGTGACAGGAGCACACAGGCATGACACCTAACCCAGACTTGGTGCAGTAGAAGGTTCCTGGAGGAAAGAGCCAATAACATTTCTGAAATTCTGGAGGCGTTATCTTACATAAAACTGAATTCTGTAGGTTTCATGCCCTGAGGCTCCATGACTGAAAACCATTTCTCAGATTAAAAATGAAAGTCATCTCCCCAAAGAATTCCCTATAGAACATTACAGTAATTAAGTTGCTGTGCAGGAAAAATGGTGGTGAAACTGACCACATTTCAATGATGTGAGAGTAGAATCCATACAAAGTTTTAAGATGCTAAGAGAAGTAATTTGAGAACTGCTACTACAGTATGATGGTTGAATGCATGAAGTCATTTCGTTCATTCAGCATAGGCTAAATTTACCCAGGATCATTCTCATCTAATATCTTGGGAAAAAATAGCAGGATGACTACAAATCTCAGCAGACCTTGATGCACACAGAAATTTGGTAAATCACTCAAAATGAAAAAAATATAATTTAGCCTATTAGAGGCTTGATTGAACTAGTAATTTCATATAATAAAATACTTTCATTAAATGTCACTTAACTGCCAGATTGGAACTATTGAGCTTAGATTTCAACTTGCACCAACATCTGGAGCAATACTCAGTATTGATAATCCTGATTCATGGGACAATTTGCTCTAATTTGTTTCATTATGCAGCACATATAATTAGAACTACTGAAAATAAATATTGCAGAGTATTTAGTTAAGGAAACACTGTAAAGATAGTTGATTGTATACAATTAACAGCTCAAAAGAAATTACATTTTGCAACTGTTTTAAGCTATTTTAAAACTGGGTAAATGTGCAATATATATCACATTAAGAAAAATAAACTCAGGACAGGAGAATAGTTTAAAGCCCTTGATCAGTTATTTAATCATGTTTCTTAAAGAAAAAAATGCGAAAAAGGAAAAGATGACCAAAAACATAAGACTGTCATGTGAAGTGACACACATGGGTGCAGAAAACAAAATGGGCTGGAATTAAATTTATATTCATCTCCGTATCTGCACATAAAGATGAATAAAGGCAGAGAACAGGTCTGCACGCTTGGGTTCTATATTAAACCTAAACATGGCTAACATTTCTTGACCACCCCTCAGCACTAGTTAAATGTTTTGTGAACATCACATCAGCCCTGCCATGCAATGTTATCCCTGTATTTCAGAAGAGTAAGCCAAGAGGCAGATATGTGAGAAGATGCCCAGGCATAGTGCTAGCAAGTGGAACATCCAAGAACTGACCCCAAGTCACTCTGACTCCAGCAACCATACTCCAAACCTATTGGGATATTACAGTGAATCTCTATTGATGATCAAGCAACAAAGATAGCTGCTTCTCCTCTCCATATATAATAGGCCTTGTTCCTTCACTATGCTTACATATTAAAATGAAAGATTTAATGGATATAATATTTAGAAGCATTATTTTTCTGAAGGTATACTGTTGGACTTGGAACTCAGTAAAATCAACTACACATAGATGCTTAATCAATTACCATTACTCGCTGATGAGTTATAAAATTAGATCTTGGTTTCATTCTTTTTACCCTAACCTACTGCAGTATCATTACATTTGCTAATTAATTGCCTTCAGCACATTATTTCTATTTAATAACTAAAATATGTCACATTTGTCAACTTTTAGACCCTTCATCTTCCGAGTTTATCTCAGGAAACTAACTCTCATTTTTATGGTAATGTTTTTATCTAATTCATTTTTAATCTTTTTACTAATGAAAAATGAAATGATTAAAAAACAATTTAATCGAATATGAAATCTCTGAATTCTTTTAAGAAAACACTATTTTTTCCCTTCACAATAGGGACTTGCTTCTTTCCCTTTCAATGTATTTATTCTCATGGAAAATTTATACACAGAACTTTATTTTGATACTAATCCAACCCCAGCTTCTTTGTGATTTGAATGGAAATGACTTTATTGACCATTGTTTTTTATTTATTTCTATTTTTGATTCTTATATGTTTGAAATCAGTACTCTAAGTAGCTTATGAAAAATGGCATGAATAATTAATAGCCAAGATAATAATGACAAGTTTGTTAAGATACTGCTTCAAAAGCTTTGTTGGTAGGAAAAGGACAAGACAGAAAAGGATGATAGGAAGAGAATTGCAGAAAGAGCTAGGAATGCATTTGACATCCATTCATTTACTTGCTAAATTCTTTATTCACATACTTTTAAATAGAAATTTCAGTGTATTTTTAGCAAAGCACAAACACATTTAATGGAATAACCACTATATATATCCAGAGACCAATTCATAAAAAGATGAAACAGAATAAATGTCAAGCGGTAACAAAATCTATAATATTTCTAAAATTATGGCTATGGAGTTAATGGTTTTCCATTGCAAGATTAAACTCTTTTGTTGCTCTTTTAAAAGATATCATACATATTTTGTGGGCCCTTCCATTTTCCTTAGTCTAGTTTTCAGAATCAATGAGAGCCCTATAGGGGGAAATTGAAGGTGTTATTGAGCAATATAATACACAGCACAAATGACTCGGGGAAATGCACCAGAATATAGTCTTTCGAACACATGAAACAGAATCTTCAAATTCCATATTAGGTATTGTTGGCAAGGGTGGTCAAAGCAGCAGCTCTCCTTGCTAGGCAAAAATAATTTCAAAACCATAAACACCTTTTCACCCAAAGTTAGACATGCCTGTATAAATTAAAGATTTGCCACATACTGAGAAAGCCACTTTTTCAGCACAAATAGCAGCAGTGTTTGCCAGCAGTCATACAAGAATACAGCCCTCCTCAACCCTGCTCCTTTAATCCATGTAGTTCCTATCAATATTAACCTCTTATAGAAATTCTTGTACAATAAAACTATTGAACTTTCTTGACTAAGAGTGTTACTGTAGCTGTTAGTCATCCCTATAATGTATTTCGCAATCAGCTAAATCATCAAAGTATTTTTTAACAATGAACAGTTCAGAAGTGACAGATCTACTTTCTTGTTCACACTGCTTATCAGAGAATAGATATCACATATGTTTTCCAGGTGCTTCCTATAGTTAGGATACCTTCACAGAAGCCGCTCATGAAAGATAAGGTCATAAAAGAGATGAAAAATGTGTGAGCTTCATACACTTATGGTTTTATCATCAGACAAGATAGCTTTGGTTAAAGGACTGTAACAGTCAAAAACAGAAAACTACAGCTTTGTATTGAAGGGCGAGGACATTTAAGTTTACGATTCAGTTCTGGTTTGCTTTGCCTAATAGCCTCACGATATTGTTGGGCTTAAAACAACTGTTTGGTTATAGATTCATCAAACAAAAGCATCATGTTAAATTAACACTGCATTGTCAAAATTATAGATATGGTTATGTCGCCAGATACAAAAATAAAAATGTACAATTATTATCCCTTTTTGCCAATACCTAAGAAGATACCTAAACATTTCAACCATTTGATAAGAAAAGGTCCATTATTCTATGGACCTCTATAATGGTGTCTGACTTAAGTCTCCCTTAGATGTGCTGTAAGTGTATAAGAAAATGTAGGGTTTTGCCATATTCTGGATAGTTATATTCAGTAGACAGTTATTTTTAAAAATGCATGCGATCTCCTTACTATGTCACTGTTTTGGCAATAACCTTTTATCATATTCCAGAATATGAGCAATTAAACACGTCAATAGAATAGCGTCCACATTTATCTGATTATGAATTTTCAGACACTGGATTTCTTGATTTCAGACAATTGTGGATGACAGTGGTGACAGCCGTCCAGAGCTAAGTCTGCTACCTGGAGAAGAAGCTCCTCTCTACAGTTAACGGGTAACCACCATAATTTGTGGCATTCTATCACAGCCAGTAAGAGGAAATTATTCAACATACTGATGTTTATGGTAGCTATATTACATAAAAGTCACAGTGTTAATAACTCATGAATAAAGGACAGTGATTTATAAATTATTTCTACAGTCTTAAACACTTACCCCACATTTGAATATCATCTCCCATGTGAAAAGAGCTTTTCACAAAGTTTAAGTTCACTAAAGATCTGGTGCATAAGGGAAATATCCACATGTGATAAAATAAGGCAAATTCTCAGCAGTATGTCATTCAAAAATTTCTGCTTCTTATTACTTTTCTCTATGGACACTTGAAAAAAATCAATATATAAGCCAAGTGTGGGAGAATAAAAAAAAAAAACCTACTTTAAAAAGATTTTTCTAAAATGTGTATCTCAAAGCTTGTATTTAACTATTTTTCCTCATTGTCTCTTCCCTTTCTCCCTACCTACCCCACCCCTGCCCCCCCAAAAAACCCTCACTGAACTATTATATTCCATTCAGAAAAGGAGCACGTGGGTGCTGAAGCGTCCGACTTCAGCTCAGGCCATGATCTCACGGTTCATGGGTTCGAGCCCCATGTCGGGCTGTGCTGACAGCTCAGAGCCTGGAGCCTGCTTCGGATTCTGTGTCTCCCTCTCTGTCTGCTCCTCCCCCATTCATGCTCTGTCTCTCAAAAATAAACATTAAAAAAATTTTTTTAAATAAAAAGACAAAGAAGAGGATCCTACACAGTTAAGGCACTTCTTGCTCCAAAGAAGAAAGTAATGCCTGATAATCTGTAAGTGAGGATACTCTCAACTGTAATTTATCTTTTACAGATCTGTTGTTGTATTATCAAGAAACCGTCATCCCTTCAGTCTGCTGGCTTCGGTCTTCAAGATTCAAACCCAGCATTCATTTTAGGAAATCATCACCATCAACAACAACACAAAGTAAAGCCAAATCTCACAGTCTCTGAAATGGTCTCTTTAACAAGCCAGCCCCATCTACACAGAAAGACCAAGCCAGTTTAAGATGATGTCTGAACACTGCTTTCCACAGAACCTTATTGTTTATTCCTTCCTCTTTAACAAAATGATTTTTCCAAAGAGGCCTCATAATCCATTTAAGAATATGATTCATAAGCAATTACTCATTACCATAGTGTTCCATTACTACAATATAATTTACTAATTACAAACAGACTTTATTCAAGCCACACATACAAAGTGCTAAAGGCCAGCGGAGAATGAATATTCTGGGACAGCAACCAACAGCTTCAGTCTGTATCTGAAGGCCCTTTACCCAACACTAGTTCAGATACCTAATGACAAATGACTCTCAGAGCTCAAAACTAGGGGATAACAGTTATTTCTGCAGATAAATTGAAATTACACCTTACCCCCATTTTCTCTCTCTACTATGGCTTATGGGAAGCTCGGATTTGCATTTAATGCTTCAGCTTTCAAGATATCTATCTTCCTATTTTATGCTCCTTCTCGTCATTTCCTATCCTTCACCTTAGGGTCATTGTCATCTCTCTGGCCCACACCTATTTCTCCAGGGTCAACTCACACAACAATCTCCATCACCCTCTTTGCATGTTCATCAGGCTCTTGCCAACCATATGTTGTTCCATCTATCTGAAATATTATTACCTCTTTTTATCTAATTAATGCCTATTCAGCATTAGATGCCAGCTCAAGTATCGTATCCTTAAAGGATACTTTCTCTGACCTTCCTCACTATGTCAAACCACCCTGTACCACTTATGTGATTATTTTAGTAATGCCTGCCTCCCCACTATCATGTAAATTCCAGAATAGCCAGAGGCTTCCCTGTGTTTACTTACATGGTATCCACAGCATGCCCCACAATGTCTGATATAGCACATGTTCAATAAATATTTATCAAACTGGATAAAGTATGCATATTGAGTGAACTGGCTGCATAATGCTTTGAGTCATTAACCCAATAATCAAGTAAAGGCATATAAAATCTATGCCCTTTGCATAAGCTGAAAACCCTTCATAGTAACAGAATTTAGAGCTGGGCATGTGGCCGCCTGATCATAAAGACCACATTTGCCAGCCTCCCTTTTAGTGAGGTGGACCACTCATAAGACTAAGTTCAGGACAAGAGAATAGAAATAGGAGAGTTTTGTGGCAGCTTCCAGGAACCTATCCTTCTAGTTGAATCTAATCCTGATTACGTTTGCATATCTGTGCAATAAAAAGGAAAAAAAAATATTCTAGGTCACAGCAGCCTCATTCCAACTCAGATCCAAATCTAGCTTCTACCGCCAGTGGAGAGAGAGAGTCCCACGTATGCTATCACAATACCCATTCAGACTCTTTTTACCACAAGGTCTCCCCACACCACCTCCTCCCTCAGGGCCAGCAAGAGGTCCTTGGCTGCTGGTGATAACGCAGGAAAAACATAGATAGTATCCACAGCATCATCCAGATTTTTAGAAGCGTGGGAGAATTTTTCCCCCTTCTGCTCTAATTTTTAACACAGCACTTTCATGAGTGTCTGTGGTCTCTTTAGGCACAGGGTGACTTATCCCATAATGATAACAGATTTGGAATTCAGATATCTAAATACCAAGACATTTTGGGAACCTTACTCAAGGTTTTCTAAAAATGAGGAATTTGAAACCACACTTCATGCTGGATCATTGCTATCTCCTCTGAGCTCACTCATATTGACCAAAGGTACTAATGGGGGTTGACTCAGGCTTTCTGAAGCCTAAAGCTTACACAGTTTGGGAGGCCCTCCATAAAAGAGGAATACAAAGCCATAATTAGAAAATTAGGTGCAAGGCCTTGGAAGGAGTCTATGCAAGTGAGGAGTTCTAAAGCTCCACTGCGCTGCATTGAACTATCCTGGACGTATCATTTGATATAAAAGTAGCTAAACAACTGCCTAATACACGAAAATGGTAAATTAATATATCTAATATTGCTCTGGCAATGTTAAGTGTAAAGATAAGATTCACATTTTATGTAAATTTTCAAAACTCCTTCCTTTTATTAGTGATCAGAGTTTTTAAGGCTGCTTCGGAGGTCCTTCTGCACAACTGCCAATATTAAAGAGAAAACATCATTCTTCTCTAAGTTGGGTTTTCCTTAGGATACAGGCTATTTTCCTTGTCCGTTTCCTTCAGTATCACTCTGTATTTTTGAAGAAATGTTTCTTGTTATGAGTTCCTGTATTTCAGCATTCCGTTTGGTATTCGGCCACCAGGACAGGATAGAGGCGCCCAAGACCCAAGGATTAAATGAGGCAGGTATGTGCTGGTAAATAGCACAATACAAGGAAGCTTGAGAAAGAACACACTCCTTCCTTTATCAGCTCAAACTTAACATTTTTTCCACTCCTTCTAGATATTCCTTGTCTCACTTATTCATGTTTTCTTTTCCTTACTAGAGGGCTGTATGTTTAAGAAACGAGAACATTCTTTATATATTCCCCTTTTTGCCTCTGTACATGTGTGGTCTGTGCAAACACTCAAACATATCAATGCTTCTACAACCAGAAACAAGTAATATAGGTTCTCAGTGTTGTTTAACTAGACTGGACCACAATTCGCATTGAAAAAAAGCTTATCTGGATCAAAAATATAGTGTCTTGTGCTAATGCTGTGCAACAAGAGAAATTATATCAAATCCTATTGTTAAATAGGTAGGGGGGCAAGTGTTTTATGTATCTGTAGATTTCTACCTTGATAAATCACTATCTTTAAAAATAATCCTCAAAGAGACCTTCCTTTCTCACTGTCAGAAAAATATAATCACAGCCTACTGTCTGTGCAATTCCACTCTCCATCTCCTACATACGTAAGACGTGGTAAGATACAGCCACTGTCAAGTTTCAGAACAGTTCCTTGTCTAATCTTTCCGCTTCTCCAGATCTCTGATACAGAACCTGTTAGAATGTATTGCTTACTTTTCCAGTTCCTATGTTTATCTCACTTCCACTTGTACCATCTGCTGCACTGCATTTCCTTCAGAAAAGTGAAAAGTTTCCATGGTGCCCAGAGCTTTCCCTGCAAACAATGCCCTCTTCCCCTCTTCCTTCCTTCCTTTCTCAGCTTTTTATTTGGTCTCATTTTGTGTTAAGGTCAAGCTGTTTTAAAGAGTTCACTTTGCAAACATTTCTACAGGGCTGAAATTCCGATCCAAATAGTTTTGATGGATTTGTAAACATTCTTGCCATTTGTTACTGGCTTCTGCCCAAGTACACACATTTTGGGTTGTCCCTACTCATTTCAATTACCTGAAAACAACTTCGCAAGAAACGGGCAGTGAGAAACTGTGGCTTATTTTAGGCCATCCAACGCGGGTGACATAACCATCCAGTTAGTATAATGAGTCTAAAGAGCATTCAACATAGCCCTCTCATTATGTCAAAATGCCAACTCCACTCACTGCTAAGCTAGTTTATGTTGATACAGAGTCTTGAAAGATGTAACAGAGGAGGCTCTAAATATTTTAAGCACACCTCTCATTCCTTGAACCTTTCTTTTTTATTTCTTTTTCTTAATATATCCCCTTATTCCTGACTGACACATCAGGCTTGATACGTGTTTAATTAGAGAATGCCACATTAAAAATACCTTGGAAAAGTTAGCTTTATACTTCATATGCCCAGGCTTCGTCAGACGGGTTCCTGTTCTTCTACAAGAATTATACTGATGGGCACCAGAAAACAAAATCAGTTCTCTATTTTCATAAGTATAATCACCTTAGTTTTCATTTAGTATTAACCTTTAGTAGTTTTGTGACTTTGACCAAGTTACTGACCCTCTGAAAGTCACAGGGGAAAATAGCATCTACCCTGCAGGACAGTAAGTTGATTAGAGATGATTCACGTACAGCAAGATGTCTGACTTTCAGGAGCAGTCAGCAAATGAAAGTTGTTATTACCATTATTATAATTATTATAATTGGTACGTAGTCTCAATGCCAATCTCTGGAATCTCATTGAACTACAAAAAAGAAGCTGAAACAGCAATCTGCATTCGTTATCAGTATTTACTCCATTGGTGTAACACATTCAGTTATTTTTACTTGACCTTTTAAGAACAACAAAAAAATGACTGACTTTATTACTGTAATTAAATTCATCCTACCACAGCTTTCATTTCCTTTTACACCTTCTACATTTAGGCCTACCAGAGATAAAGATTATCCCCCCAGGTAGTAGAGGGGCAAGCTATTTAATACTTCCTGTTGCTTCTTAAGTAATAATCAAAACATTGTGAGAAATTTTATGTACTCACAAGGAAATACAAATTTTGTATTAAAAGACACAGAGCTTTGGAAGTCTTATTTGGTATAAACCTGAAATACGTTAGTGCAGAACAAAGGACATTTTCTCAAATCATTTATGCTGTTTAAGGATAAAAAGTAGAAGAGATGCAACTCCTTCTAACAGATCAGTTTCTCTAAAATGATAACATTTTATCTAAGATCATGTGACCAACTGTCAGATTCAAGGTTGTAGAAGACGTTAACTCCATATGATTAAAATAAATTAGCTTCCCAGGGTTCTCTAATGCTAATGCTATGTTCGTAACGTAAATTTTCCATAAATAGAAAAATAAATTAAGAGTTAGTACATATAAATGACTGGCAAATATTAATGTACACCTGCATGAATTGTTATGTATATATATATATTTTAATTAAAAATGGCTATTTATACAATTACAACTTGATCAAAACTACTTCCTTCAAGGAACATGGGCTCTTTATTCATCCAAATATCACTGAGAAAATGTAACAATAAAAGGGCTTATAAATAGGTAGTTCTCCTTTACAGTACTCAGCTAAAATTAATGATTAATTCAGTATCCAGATTAAAAGTGAAAAAAATCAAACAACATAGATGTTTATTAATACCAGATGTGTGTATATATATACACATATATATGCATATATATGTGTGTGTATATACATATGTGTATATATATGTATATACATATGTGTGTGTATATATATACACACACACACACACCTGGAAATACTACATATATATAATATATATAGTACCATATATATATAGTGTGCATATATATATATATATATATACACACACACACACACATCTGGAAATACTACATATATATAACATATATAGTACCAGGAGGTTAAATAAATTCTTACTCTTCCTGTGACTTGCAACATTTTAGGGAAAACAACCAACTATAGTAAATTTTGCAGGTCAAAAAATGTTCTTTCACTTACAAAAACCTTACACATAAAACCAAAAAGGCGATTCCTCTAAATGGCAAAATATGATCTTGTAAGTAATTTTCCATTTTTATTATCAACAACAATGCTGACGTAAAATAAGAATATAACTAAAATTTGGCCAAATATCTCTTGGCATCTTAAGTAGCCAGGTACAAGCAGAATGAAATAAACTTTGTTACAACATGAAATTATTTAATAAATTATAAGAGAATTTGGTGATTATATATCTTATCAAGTCTTAAATACTTAACAAATATCTTTTGTAGATTGCACAATGAAGATCTGTTGGTGGTCAGCTTACAGACAAAACAATAAATTGAGTTGATCATATGCAAAAAAGTGGTCTACATAATCATATATGATTCATATAAATGATATCATCATGAGTCATTTCAACACCACATAAAATCAATCATTTTGATTTTGTTGAAATTATTATGATGATATATTTGGGATCAGAGATGACGTAGACAGACAAAGCTTGATCTGACTCTTACATATAAAACACTAAGTCGTGGGCAAAATCTGTACACCCTCTGGTCCATCAAAACCAAGAAAATGCTGACTCCCTGTAAGAACAAACTGCCTTCTAATGCTCTCTCATTTTTTCCAATAACTGTAGTTTTAGAAAATATCTTTCAGATTGCAAACAAAAACTGTTTTGGAGATTTTAACATGGCCACAAAAGAGTGATAGGTATTATTTTTTTCTTCCAGTCTCATGAGATAAAAATACAAGCAAGGACATAAATACAGCCTCTATGTCTCTATTCTAAAAAAAATGCTCTCCATTTTGCATTGTTACATGACTTACATAAGAAAATGGTACGGATTTTAAAATAAATGTTAAAAAAAAGAAGTACTGGATCCAGGAAAACAGATCCAGGTTTGCCAAGGAACAATAATGTCATGTGGAGGGAGGGGGAGGTGGTGCAGAAGGAAAAAGGGAGGTCCGTGCCAAGCAAAGCTGGGGGCTGTTCAATCAGCTCTATCAGGGCTCCATCAGTGTCTCCACTCCAGCCAAATCCAGAGAAAACAAGGAGTCAAAGATTCAGGTCAATAAGCTTATAGGCGATTTGCACAAACAGTTCCTCCAGCAAGGTAAAAAACAAAGTCATATTGGCTTTTCTTTTTTATTCCTTCTCTTTGAACTCCCTGGTCCAAACACACCCTGGAAATGTCAATGTTATATGCAAGAATTTTAAAAGCTCAGCTTCTTAATCCCGTTAAGAAAAAAGGAACAAAGTTGCCTGTAAGATCTCCTTCTTTATTGAACTCAAAGTGATTATGGAAGAGCCGCCTTTTGCAAATTCTGATTCCAGTTGCCCAAGCATCAGAGGAGGCAAAAACATGTCGTTAAAGGCAAAAGTGAGTAGGAAAGAAAGCAACCCAATTGAGAAGGGTTTATGAAATACAAGTAAACAGACTTTCTGAATTGAAAAAAATAATAATAAAATAAAAAGAAAATAGGAAACGACACAGTCAGTGTATATGTTGGACACTGGATTAAATGAAAAACAAGTAGTTACTACTCCCACAACCAAATCTGCATGAAGGTGCGGGGTTTTTTCTTCTTTTCGGTATTAGGAATCTAGATAACATTTTTGTTGCTTTACTTTAACATGGGAAAGGGGGATTAATGCAAATAATCTAAGCTTGGATTTGTTACCAAAGAGAAATCGTACTTTTCCTCAGTTATTTCTTAATTTTTAAACTAAACTACGAAACTACATAAACTGATAGAATTAAAGGGAATGTGGGAGGACATTTCAATGAGTCTGGCAACCTACCGGCAGAAACAGTTAAGCACAATGATAAAACCGACTCAGATACTCACGTCTTCTACTCGTTATCTTTCTGATACAAGGATGTCGCATTGTGGAAGGGAGCAAAGTGACTCATATAATTCTCAAACACCCCAAACTGCTCTTCCGGAACCGACATTAATGAGCTACAGATGGAGTCTCATCAAGCCCTTGGCTAAAGGGATGATTGTGATTGGAGTTATCTGTATCCCCTGACAGCTTCCCCAAATTGCTTGTTTCCATTTCCTACTTTAACCTCTACTTTTTGTAGGCCTTTCTTTTCTAGGTATGTACCAACCTGTCATGACCATGCCTCTTCTCCCAGTTACACCTCAGCTCTCCTCTGTGGCTCTCTCAAGCTTTCCATAGTGGTTGTGAATCCAACAGATTCCTAGAGCAAGTCCCACAGGTAGGACTACACTTCTCCTACTCCCCAGCTCTCTGCTGTCCTCTTCTGGTTTTCCTGCAACACTAACCTCATAGGTACAGCAGATTCGACCCGGACGGAGTACCTGGAAGCTCATTCCCTTTCCTTAGGTCGCTGCTCAAAGTTCGCTCTCCCATCATTCTTAAAAAATCTGTCTTGCGTGCGTGCGTGCGCATGTGCACGTGAACGCGCGCGCGCGCACACACACACCCACACACACCCACGCACCATTCTATTACCCTTACCTGTTTTGCTTTCTAGTGCTCAACATCACCCGTCATATTTTACAATGTGAGTCTGCTTATTTATTGTCTGTCTCTTCCTGAAAATAAGACTGGCTTTTGTCTCCGGCTGTATCCACAGCACCCGAGAAGTGGGTCTGGTACACACCAGATGCTTAAAAATGGGTTGAGTTGTATTGAATTTATCTATTGAATTGCTTCTGCCAACCTGATTAAATATCTGTTTATGTTTGCTTTTGGTTTGGTATTAATTATTTCTGGGGCTAGAGTTAAATCCAAGTCTCAGTAACTCAGGTTTTCTTCTGTTTTCTTTAATATGCTTTGCATTTTTCTATTTTCAAATTTCTTTAAACTTGAAGACCTCTAATATTAGTTCGTCTGTCTAGGTTAAGAACTTCCCCTAGTGATTTCTCTATTCTCCAAACACAGATCCTATTATTTAAAGAAAGATTTGTCTCTCTTCCAAAATCAAGTCTGATGGCATCATTTTCCTTTTCAGCCTTTGTTTAGAGATGATATCAGCAGGAAACACTTGGTAAGGACCCTCACTACCTTTTCTAGATAATCAATAATTCAAAGTTCAC